>NC_139614.1:22383420-22513420 GCF_964270895.1 Podarcis filfolensis | reverse complement strand
GTCCAATTAGTGTCTTTAATTGGTGTCCCTTGGGACAGACAGGCAGAGAAAACATGGAACGGGGACAGTCAGCACTGGGCATTGGCTGACAGAGTCTGCGCAGTGGCAAGGCTGATGCTGAATATTATTATTATTATTATTAATAGTGATTATGAAAACAAGAACATCATCATCACCATCATCATCATCATCAACAACAACAACATTTAAAACAGCCTTCAAAGAAGGGTGAACAAAAATAAAGTTATTCCTTAGGAGATGTTTTGGAAGCCATAAGACTTCCAGGGATCTTAGGAGAGGAGTCTCCATCAATGTCACTTCGGCGAGACTGGGAACCGGTTCTGTAGGGCTTCCTTTTCAGGTACTGGCGTGGAGGACCCTGCAGAAACCAACCACACCAGGAACTGCAAAGCTGCACTGTGTATTTCAAACGCTCTCCAGGATCTTTCCGATTTGGCTATGGACAGCTGTTTATATGATTGGATGTTACAGAAAGAGGTTTGAACTTTGGAGAACCTATTGAGGATAGCTTTTAACAATATGTAACTAATTTCGCTACCAGAGACTTCAGAATATGGTTAGGCAGACTTGTACACAATAACAGTGGCACCCGGTCCACCAGAACATGTGCCGAGGGTAAGAGACATAGCTGCTGCTGCTGCTTTTAATTACTTCCAGGAAAAATGCGTGTCGTGTAACAATATAAGATCCAACAACAAAGGCGAAGGAAAGAGTCTCTGACATAAGCTTTTTATGTAAAACAACAACAACAAACCAACCAACCAAAATCTTCCCCGATCCATAAGCTTTTGAGGAATAAGTTCCAATTGACTGATTTCCAAGTGGCACCTAAACATGCTCTTTGAAATAGAACCAAATTATTTCAGTGGAGCCTAGTCCAAAGAAAAACGGTTGTATTCAACCAAGTCCTACTCAGAGTAGACACATTGAAATAAATGAACCCGAATCATGTCCGTTAACTTAAATGGGCCTATTCTGAGTAGGTCTTGTGTTGGATGCCATCCGAGGTTTCTCATCCAGGTTACAGCAGCATATTAAGAGAAGCCTTTTTATCACCACCGCCCCCATTTGAAATATAATATACGCGTTATGGATAGCACAGTAGATGACCAGGGGCAAAGGAGAACGGGGCTCCTGTACCTTTAATAGCTGTGCAGCCGTGGAGACTTTGGGCAAGTGGAACTCTGCATCCACAGGCAAGGGAAACCGTTCCTGCTGGAATTCCCCCCTGACACGCCACAATTAAAGTTACAGGAGCTCCGTTCACCTTTGCATCTACTGTAGTGTTCTGTTCTTTTGCATTCTACATAGCCCGAGCGTTTACAAGGTTTTCTCTTAAGTAAATTCGCTCCTCGCACCCCGCCTTAAACACTCAGGCTTCAAGCTCGATCTTCTACACTGGAGTTTATCCAGAATAAGTTCGTTAGTATTGTTTTAAGAATGTGCTTGATAAATCAGCAATTTAAGTTTCTTTGCACAGTTGTTGTTTAGTCGTTTAGTCGTGTCCGACTCTTCGTGACCCCATGGACCAGAGCAAGCCAGGCACTTCTGTCTTCCACTGCCTCCCGCACTTTGGTCAAACTCATGCTGGTAGCTTCGAGAACACTGTCCAACCATCTCGTCCTCTGTCTTCCCCTTCTCCTTGTGCCCCCCATCTTTCCCAACATCAGGGTCTTTTCCAGGGAGTCTTTTCTTCTCATGAGGTGGCCAAAGTATTGGAGCCTCAGCTTCAGGATCTGTCCTTCCAGTGAGCACTCAGGGCTGATTTCCTTAAGAATGGAGAGGTTTGATCTTCTTGCAGTCCATGGGACTCTCAAGAGTCTCCTCCAGCACCATAATTCAAAAGCATCAATTCTTCGGCGATCAGCCTTCTTTATGGTCCAGCTCTCATTTCCATACATCACTACTGGGAAAACCATAGCTTTAACTATACGGACCTTTGTTGGCAAGGTGATGTCTCTGCTTTTTAAGATGCTGTCTAAGTTACACCTGTACAATGAACCCACTTCCATGATGTTTGTAGTGCTTAAATGTACACTGGCGTTGAAGAGGATCTTCCTCCCCCCCTGACCCGCCTTAACAATGTTGATAACATTGAAATCGATGCTCATAAGGAAGTGAGAACACCCACCCTTCAGTGGGTCTTTAAAAATGCTCTGAACCTGCAGTTCTTTACTCTTTCCTGGGAGAATCCTTTACTCTTGTCCTACTGAGCTCAGTGGGGCTTACTTCTGAGTAGACATGGATAGGAATGTGCTGTATGGCGTTAAGTTGAAATATCAGGATAAGTACCTCAGCTGTTCATTCCATTAGCACAATATTCTGAGGTCTCTGAGTAGGAGGCCTTAATTATCAATCTTCAGTCTGTAAGACGCTCATTGGAATGTCATCTTTACTAGGATCCTGGAAAAGTTATTTGGAAAGAAGCTTCATTAATCCTTATTAGCAACATCTACAGTATTTCTGCTCCTTTTTGTCTTCATTTTTCTTTCGTATTCTGATGAAGAAAACTGTTCTGTATAAATTGAAAGCTCACATTTGCATTGATGGATTCTGGACCACAAAAGCTTATACCTTAATAAAATTGCTAGTCCTTAAGGTACCAAAAGACTTTTTTTTTAGAAATATGCATTGCAGATATTGTATAACCCAAGGTATTATATCACTGGCTATGTGAGTTCATTTCAATGGGTATTAGCTTCATCATATGCACCATGATGTTTATCATTAAGATACTGTTGATTTACTGGGCTAGGAATACTCCCCCCAATCCCAGAATAATTCTTAAATGTCATTTTATGCAAACCTTGATAGTCAAAAAATCTAGTAGAGTTGTATTGCATATATGATCTTTACAAGTATAGTGCTTGGTGACTAACTGACTGACTGACTGACTCAATGGATGCTTGCTGTGGCAGAGAGTTTGAATAATATTAATGTGAAGACTAATTGATTAATTCTTGAATGGAGAATTAAGGAATGGAAAGTTATGATCAAACATGAATTGACTCCTGTCTGTTCATCCGTCGCCCCACAATCTCCCAAGAAAGCACCATTGGTTTTAAACTACTGATGTGAATCTCTTGAATGGGTAATGCCATTAAGATGATTTGCCAAACAATTAATGATTTGTCTGTGTTAATTAGTCAAGAGCAACTGCTGTCTTCATCACATATCCTGAAAATATCATTTGTGTCAAGATACTGTACTGTTTGCTTTAATTGCCCATTTCATTGATTGCTGGGTTAAAAAGCCAGACAATTAATTGACTGGTGCTCCAAACATAAATCTGTTTACAGGAAAGTATCATAGATTTCAGGACAGAAAAGTAAATGTGCAATAGCGTAAAACAAGCTTCAAACTGTGTGTGTGTGTGTGTGTGTGTGTGCGCGCGCGCGCGTTTTATGTGTGCATGCATTTAAGTGAATTTAAGTGCATTTAAGTGAATGTGGAAGGTATCTGAAGAAGTGTGCATGCACATGAAAGGTTTTACCAAGAACAAACTTAGTTGGTCTCTAAGGTGCTACTGGACAATTTTTAAATTATTTTTAATATGTTTAAACTGATGAATGTTTGAAAAT
This sequence comes from Podarcis filfolensis, assembly GCF_964270895.1. Classification (NCBI taxonomy): domain Eukaryota; kingdom Metazoa; phylum Chordata; class Lepidosauria; order Squamata; family Lacertidae; genus Podarcis; species Podarcis filfolensis. The sequence continues at coordinate 22,509,818 of NC_139614.1, read as the reverse complement.
ACAGTGGTACCTCAGGTTACATACGCTTCAGGTTACAGACTCCGCTAACCCAGAAATAGTACCTCAGGTTAAGAACTTTGCTTCAGGATGAGAATAGAAATCGTGCTCCGGCGGCCCGGCGGCAGCGGGAGGCCCCATTAGCTAAAGTGGTGCTTCAGATTAAGAACAGTTTCAGGTTAAGAACAGACCTCTGGAACGAATTAAGTACTTAACCTGAGGTACCACTGTACATGCAACCAAGGAACAAATGAAAAAGAAAGAGAAAGTAGAGATGAGAAGTTTGTTATGGTTCATGCAACATTCCAGTTTTCCTGAGAGCAACACCCCTCAGGCACAACAAATCTTTTTCCATGTGGAGTCCCAAGTACCTGATGTCTTAGGTTAAGGATTCAGGACAGCAGATTTTGTCTACAATTAGTAATGCAGTGCCTGAGTCTAAGTATGTTATTTATTCAGAAGCAAATCCCACTGAATAGCCTCTTTGCTGTACATATGATTATGAGGATAGTGCCATTATATAGCTTAGTCACTAGCACTGGACTTAGTTGTACATGGGTGGAATCAGGCGTTTCCTGTGACTGGCCTGCTCTGTTACTGTTGGAGAGAGCAAATAAAGTTGTCTCAGTTTCTGACTGCTGTGTCCTTTAAATCTTCCAATGATTATATACTCCTGAAGACATCAGCCTTACACATATTCTGTGTGATCATTGCAGTGTCAACTTGATTTTGGCCATCAGTCATCCCAGAAATAATCCAGTCACTCTTGAGTCAGTAAACTCCTTAAATTCACATGATTTAGCTTTATTATGAAGCTGCGCAACACAATGATCAATCATTTCTCTTGGCAGCTGCAACGGTGTAACAGAGATCTTTGGAGCAGTTTTGCATGGATCTGTAATTAACTGTTCTGTATACCTTTATGAAGCCATCTCTCTAAAGATCCAGAGTTTAAAGCTGCCCCCCAAACATTTTTATGTAGAGGTTCTTCTGTGCCTCTCTAAATTTAATACCCTGACAACTCTGTTGCTCCTGTAACTGTTAAATGTATTTTAAGAACAGAGCAAAAAATAGTCTTATGGTGAAATGATACAAAGTTCAGTGCTGATATAAAAATGTGAAATTCTAAATGAGAGCATATTGTTAATCTATTCTCGAGTGTAGAGAATCCTTCTTTTCTTTTATTGTTCACATAAGGCCATCATGCATAACATTTTCTTCAGTTCATCCTGATCTGTTAAAGCCAAAATGGGAATTCTGCATGGCAACTCTCAGGTGGGCACCATTGCCATTAGAAGAGAACAAGGGAGGCATTCATGGTATGTTATGGCACCTCCTTGCCATAAGATGTTGAACTAATTTCCCCCATTCCCTGAGCATCACTTACTATATTTTAACATACTCCTTCATCCACCCTTAACATCATCTCTTGCCTAGTTCTTCTCATAACATAGCAAATCTAAATCAGCCTTGAATTCATTCTTCAAGGCTTGGAAAAACAACAACTGTTGTACACTATGCAAAGACCCATTCTTTTCTAGGTCATTTTTCATACCTTGGCAAGTTTACCAAGATAATGTAAGAAAGTTCACAGAGGGAAAGTTTCCTATTCCTTTCCTCCTCTTGTGACTTCCATGAAGCCACTCAGAAGCATTGTGGGCTCCTCATGAACAATGTGTGATGGGATCTATTGGGCTGATGGGGTGAAAGATAGGGAGCTTTCCTTTCATGGAATTCCTTATATTAACTTATATTTGGGTGGAAGCCACTGTGTTAACATCACTGGCTTGTTATAGAGATGGGCTACAACTGAACATGACTGAAGGAAGAGCAGAAAAAGGCAGCTAGGTAAGGGTATGGATGGGCAGTGGACAGAAGCAACACTTGGCAGACAGAAAGAAACGGTAAACCAAGGAAAAACTGGTGGGGAAGCTTGCACTTGGCTACACGCTTCTTTTATGATATCTTTTCCAAACACACCCATTTGGTGGGTATCTAGAGAACTGACGTAGTGACTAAGAGTGTGAGTTGGCAAGTTGGCAAAAAGCTGCTTTCTGATATAAGAGCTTACTAGGTGACTTTAGACAACCTCTGTTCACCTCAATTCTTCTCCATCTGCAATTTGAGGGTGAAAACAGTAATCTATCTTACAGGGCCGTCCCCTTCTCCTTGTGCCCTCAATCTTTCCCAGCATCAGGGTCTTTTCCAGGGAGTCTTATCTTCCCATGAGGTGGCCAAAGTATTGAAGCCTCAGCTTCAGGATCTGTCCTTCCAGTGAGCACTCAGGGCTGATTTCCTTCAGAATGGATAGGTTTGATCTTCTTGCAGTCCATGGGACTCTCAAGAGTCTCCTCCAACACCATAATTCAAAAGCATCAATTCTTCGGCGATCAGCCTTCTTTATGGTCCAGCTCTCACTTCCATACATCAGTACTGGGAAAACCCTTCATGGATCACTGCCTTGCTGTGGCGAAGGGGCTTGAATAACTCAGAGACGCTATGAGCTATGCCGTGCAGGGCCACCCAAGATGGACAGGTCATAGTGGAGAGTTTTGACCAAACGTGATCCACCTGGAGCAGGAACCGGCAAGCCACTCCAGTATCCCTGCCAAGAAAACTCCATGGACAAAGACAAAAGGTATGTGAATTACTCTAAGCAATGATAAGCATTACAATAATCTCTCTCTCTCTCTCTCTCTGTGTGTGTGTGTGTGGGTGTGTGTGTGCATGTGTTTAAATGTCAGAATGAAATCCTCTTTACCCTAGTCTTGCAGGGCAATGGAAATCAGGTTGAGTTATTCATGCTTTAGTCCCATTGAAACCAATGCAACAAGTTAATCAAACCTAAGTTCTATTGCTTTCAATTGGACTAAGTCATGACTCAGAGCCCAAGCCTAACCATGTCTACTCAGAAGTAATTCAATGGTGCTTACTCTGGGTAAGTGGGGTCAGGATTGTAGCCAAACTTAGTTTGGATCCAACCTATCCATAATTCAAAGTCTGCTGATTCCTTCCTAATGCATGAATATGGGAGGGAAAATGATAGTTACCTAAGAAGGCGTTCTAATGTATACTAAAATGTACATAACCCATGTGTTGTCTCCTCAGAACGGAAAGTGTTAGCAAAGGTTTCTATTGGATGTGAGCCTTGAGTTCTTTATTGAGTTTTTATTTTATTTTTACAAAATAAATATTTATTCAAAATGTTCATTTCCCCCCCTGAAGAGTGGGAGAAGGAAGAAACAGTTTTCACTTGTATTGAACCTAGGACACATCCACACCATACATTCTGTGCACATTGAAAATGCATGACTTCCCCCAAAGAATCCTGGGAACTGTAGTTCATTAAAGGTGTTGGGAATTGTAGCTCTGTGAGGGGGGAAACTACACTTCCCAGGATTCCTTTTTTGGGGGTGGGTGGGTAGTCATGCTCTTTAACATTGTGTTGGATATACTTTTATTGTGTGGTATGGATCTGACCAAAATGTATTCTCATTTTCCTATATTTAGGACAGAGCAGCTCCATGCTGCAGAGAAGCTTCAGCTAGTATAAAAACTAGCCACCCCATTCAGTTAATGAGGATATCTATTCCTCAGCTACGTCAATGAAATTTAAACCTTTGGGGGCCAGAAACAATGTAATGGGATTGGAAGAAACTACACCCAGGCACTCTTGACCTTGTCATATTATTTTAGAATTATGGTTTACCACCAGTCCCAAAAGGAAACAGAGGAGGCAAGCTGCACACATTTCCATGCATTTCTTTATGCCTATATTTAGGCTCATGCCCACCCTGTTTGCACTCAGGCTTTAGCATTTTAATGTTTTAATCAATGCCAATTTCTAGACATTTCATACCTGGGTAAACTCCTAATTAAGTCGTTAATGCCAAGTTAAGCCAAAGTCCTCCTCTATACTAAACGCTGCATTGCAAGGGGGCGGGGGGAGGAAGCAAAATTCTCCAACCCTTACAGATAATTTTGGCCTGATTTGTGATCTGAACAGCCTAACCTGACAGCCAGTTAAGTTGAATAAGCTGGATCGTGGCCGGGTTGCTTCATCAAAGCCAATGGGGCTGAATACCACAATTATCTGCTTGCAAGGATTCTAGCTCAGTTTTGTTGCAATTTGGGACCTTCTCACATGGCTGGTTCAGATGGGGACAGCCATAGACAAAGCCCAGTCTTCACTAACTAGCCTTCAAATGGACAGACACATCACTCCACACACACACACACACACACACACACAGAGAGAGAGAGAGAGAGAGAGAGAGAGAGAGAATCACACGACGGATAGCTTTTCACGGTTGCCGCCACTAGTCCACACTTGGTAGTATTTGCAGAAGCTGCATACAATGTATGGCATAGGATATATATGCATAACCAGTGGGTGATATGGCTGGATGGCATAAGGAGGCTCACTTTCCCCATAACTGCCATGGCCTTGATTGGTTGTGAGAACAGATCCAGAAATACTCTCAAGCTGTGTACCCGCTCCTTCTGAGGGACTGTAACCCCCATCAAGAGCAGGCAGCTTCCCATCCATCCCATGGGAACTGCCCACAAACAGAACCTCAGTCTTGTCTGGATTGAACTTCAGTTTTTTGGCTCTCATCCGGTCCATTAGCAAGGCAAGACAACGGTCCAACACATCCGCTGCCACGCTTGCAGATGTAAAGGAGAAGTAGAGTTGTGTGTCATCTGTATATTGCTAACAACATACTCCAGAACTCTGGATAACTCCACTCCAGCGGAGTGGGTCCCCAGATGTTGTCCAACTTGTGGGTCCCCAGACGTTGTTGGACTACAACTCCCATCATCCCTGAGCTCTGGCCTTGCTAGCTAGGGGTGATGGGAGTTGTAGTTCAACAACAACTGGGGACCCACAGGCAGTGGCGTAGCATGGGTTGTCAGCACCCGGGGCAAGGCAAGTAATTTGTGTCCCCTAACCCGTGACCCAGGTTGGGGCAGAGAGCTGCGAGTGCGAGCGCACCCCCCCCCCAGATGTTGCACCCGGTGCGGCCGGCCCCCCCTGCACCCCCATGCTACGCCACTGCCCACAGGTTGAGAAAGGCTGCTCCACTCAGTAGTTTCATGTAGATGTTAAACAGCAGGGGGGATAAAACTGAATCCTGAGGAACCCCACACTAAAGGCCACACAAGGCCAAAGAGCATCATCTTCTGAACATGACCATCCAAGTAGGACCGGAACCACCACAAAGCAGTGCCACTCACCCCTATCTCAGACAGTCACTCCAGAAGGATACCATGGTCAATGGTATCAAAAGCCACTGAGAGACTGTGGAGTATTAAGGAGGACACACTTCCTCTGTCTCTCCCAACAGAGGTTATCACACAGGGTGACCAAATAAGTTTCTATGTCAAAACCAGGACATCCTAAGATCTCAGGGCTGTTCCCAAGATGGAGCCAATAAGTTAACACTACTAGCATATGTTGACACATACTGATACTGGCTGAACTTGAATCATAATCAGGAAGTATAGACTGAAAGGAAGTGATAAACTTTACCAACAAGTACTTATTAGAAGAGAAGGAATCAGTGAGGAGGAAGAACAGGTTGTCGTTCTGTCTGTCAGTCCCCACTGGTTCAGGTAGCTTATTGCAAGAATTGTTGCTCTATTCCCAACCCAATCTGGGAGAGAATGATATGCATCCCCATCTGAGCACTGTGCTTTACATCTCTCTGCCACAACACCTGTGTCTGCTTTACTTTTCTTTCTACTGCTACAGCTATTGCTACATTCAAAACTGGTAAGGCCTTGGGGGCGCCCGAAAACTTTTGAAGGCAAAGTTAGTTGCACCTGCTATATACACTGACCAAGGAGTAAACTCTATTAAATTAAGGGCTTAGTCACACTTCCTGTTGCTTATCTCTAAGGAATACTGCTCTTTAGCACTCTATCGGAGCAAACAGAAATTTGGGGTTTCTCCAGAATGACGTTTGCTCTGATTTAGAGATAAAGAGCAGGTTTTCCCTGGGAAACTAGTGGGACAACAGAGAAAGCCACTCAGAATAATGCTTTCTAGGCACACGACAAGTGTGGACAAGCCTTTACGGAGTCTTATTCAAAGTAGAAAAGGTAGGATGACACTGTTAAGATAATTGGCTGGTGATATTTGCATTGATTTATAACTGACCACTGCTATAAACACCTGGGTGCTCCACCCTCTTTTTCTGACTGCTAATTCAGAAAGAATATAGAATTCAAGTACTTCAGTTGGCTTGCTTCTTCCTGGAGGCAACTCCTCATTGATTTTGCAGTGTTGATATGCTCCATTATGAAAGGAATGGGCACAGGGCTACATAGAGATCAGGCAGATATTTCAATTATTATGTAATTAAACGGGGGTTAGGGAGCTGCGAATGTCAAATGAATATGAGCAATTTATCAACTGCTAGTGCAGAGGAAAATGTTCTTTGAATCATCAATGAAATAATTACTGTAGCACTTCCCAAAGGGGCCTACATTTTTTTTAATTGCTACAAATATAACCATACACTCACCAGGAAGATGAAAAGCAAATAATTCCAAACCTAGAATTTCCTGTTGAATGTGCAAAATAATAATAATGATAATGATAATCTATATTGCCCATATACTGTTGGGAACGTGACAAAGTACCTGCACTTGATAACATGATGGCTGAGGATAACCTGGTGGCCATAGCAAAGTCTGGAGGGTGCATTCTCCAGCCTGAAGTCAGGGACTAAATGTTGGCAGGTGTGGGGAATCTCAGGTCTGGGTCTGGGGACAAATCCAGACCTCTCTATGTAGCCCTTGGGACTAGTAGTGTAATGACCTGGAGTTGCAAGGGGTCCAATACCTGTTACTATTTCTGCAGCAGAATCCCTCTTTCCAGTGTCCTAGTGCCACCTAATCAGGGCCGGATTTAGGTTTGATGAGGCCCTAAGCTACTGAAGGTCATGGGGCCCTTTATATGTCCAGCTGTCCTGTGTCAACAACAAATTGTCACTGTTTTTTGTGTTGAATATATGCCATATGGTAATTTATGAATCTAATATGTATCTAAAGCCAGTCCATGCAGAATGTAGACACCCTATATACAGAAATGAGCAAACCAGGGATATTTTAGGGAGCAGGCTAGCAGGCGGGGCCCGTGACTTACATCATAGGAACCTACACAACACAAAACACTGTTGCTGTATGTAGATTTTATTTTATTTGTTTTTTATCTTATATTTTGGAAATGTACATCCAGTTTTTTCCCCTTTAATTTTTTTTTTTGGGGGGGGGGGCTAAGCTATAGCTTGTTTAGCTTATACATAAATCTGGCACTGTGCCCAATCAGCATGAAAGCAAAGCATTTAGGAACAGCGAAAACACAAGGTGCTTCAGTTCCAAGACACTGGTGTGCAAGTTGTGTTACATATAAAGGAACTTCATGGAAAACACAACTTAGGTCACTCTGAAAGAAGATATTGGAGCACTGCAAATCATTTGCCCATTCACAGAAAATAGGAGATCCAGCTGAAAGGCAACTCACAGAGATCTGCACTGATCACTGCAATGCATCCCTATAATTTTACAATAATAACAAATAGGGATGTATTGCAGTGATCAATGCAGATCTCTGTGAGTTGCCTTTCAGCTGGATCTCCTATTTTAGAAAGAAATCTTAGAAAGTTGCATTATCTTAGAAGGGGCATGGATGTGACCATCCTGCACATCTGAATATGCCACTACTGTTGCACTCAGGTCCTTCTTACAGGCTTCCCATAGGCAGATGGTTGACCACTGTGTCAACAGGATGTTGGACTATATGGGCCATTGGCCTGATCCAGCAGGCTCTTACATTCTTATGATGAAGCCCACACAGCAAGCCATGTTTCTACTACTTCTATCAGATCTCCAAAGCCGACCCTATCATTAGGTAGAATGAAGAAACCACCCCCAGGCAGCTGATTTGGAGTGTCATGTTGTTGTTGTTGTTGTTGTTCTTGTTGTTACTGCCACAGAGGGGGGAGGTCCCTGTGGGATATCCCACCTCTTAGGTGTCAATGTAATTTGACACACCTTGGCTTTGGTTTATGTACCTTGACAGGAAGGGAGCGGTGTCTGGGATGCTCTTAGTGGAGCTTAGCCTCAGGCAACAAAATATGTTGGACTGGCCCTGAAGGCCTGGCCATTCCTGAGGCTTCCATTCCCAATTCTGCCTGCTGGTGGCAATGGCTGCTGTTGCACACCTCTGTTTCCTTCTGTGGGCAGAATGACTCATTGTATGCAAATCTGTGTAACAAAATCCCAGGTAGCCACTTGCATTAGGGCAAAGCAGCTTCAAGAGGGCAATTTGCAGTCTAGTCAACATTTCCATACGGACAATCTTTTATCTCATTTTTAAAGACCCCAGTGCCACTGTCCCAATGCTGTCCCAGTGTCTTCCATTCAAGCTGAATATTCCTTGCTCAAACTCTAGACTGGCCATATTAGTATTTCTCTCAGAATTACTTCCATTTGCATCTTATCAGAGAAGAGTCTCTTAAGAAGAAGGAGGAAAATTAAAGACTTTAACCTCAAGATCCTAGAAGATATTTCCTGGAGGGAGGAGGGGAGATGAGAACCACCTGAAAAAGGTAACTCTTCAGTATTCCTAAGAGCTTGCCATTTTAGCAACTCTTCCCTCTTTAAATAAAAGCGTGCTTTTAACAGCTGCTTTGAGAAGATATGGTTACCCAGTTACAAAAGGATACTTTAATTTATATGATTATAATGACTGAACCATTCCCTCAGCAACCCCACCAGGGGTCTGTGAACATCATTCAGGTGGGCTGGAGCATGTCTGTGGATTTGCGGTTGAAGACAATATGAACATTAAACGTTCATATTGATTTTTAGTTGTATTTTATTGCTTCTTTTATTTGTTCTTTTGCATCACAATTTGAATTCTATGGGATTACAATTCCTATGGCAGGAAGGTTATTTGAACAGAGGAAGAAAGAACAAGCACATCTCTCTCTCTCTCTCTCTCTCTCTCTCTCTCTCTCACACACACACACACACACACACACACGAAAAATGAGTAATTGATTATGTGGGGTTTATTTAAAATGGAAATGGTTATCTGCCTGGTGTTGGATGGAGCCCATCAATCATCCTGCTTTTGGGGCTGTATCACATGCAAAAAATGGCTACCCTGTAACAGGGGTAATGGCTTTTAAAGCCACAGCACAACTTATTCTGGTTTCTACTTGCCAAAATGAAATGCCAGTTTAATTCCAATTATGGCCACACAATCAGTCCATCAAGAATAATTACAGCAAGAGACTCATCTTTTTATTTTCATCTGCATCTGCATTCTTGGTCCAATATCGTCCACGTGCCACTGGGTAATTAAAGGCCTAACTGCCAAGTTCTCTTTTTGAGTCCAGCATCTCTCTTCTATATCCTGACTTGCATATTAATATTGTGTTGGAAACTCGTGGAGAGTGAGAATGTAGAAAGGCGCCGGGTTGTTGAAATCAATGGCAAGACTCTCCCCCCTCCCTTGGCTCCAGTGGGAACTGGACCGATGCATAACCTAAATCTGCATGCAACAGACATACTTATCCGGTCAGAGCAAATATCTGCAGATTTTGAAGAGAACATCAATATCTTAATTATCTAGTCCTTTAATTATGGTTAAATTAAAAGAAAAAGGGAATCAAAGGGACTGTTATTTGTTATGTATGGTAGTCGACAACGGCCAGAAAATTAAGGCCCATTAACCTAAAGCTGTCAGGTCTTATAAAAAAGATAACAATGTCTAATGCGAAAAGCAGATATGTAAAGTGTGGGTGGACAGAAAACCTATCCCTTTTCCCTAGGGTTGCCTCTGTCTTTTAATCCCCCTCCCCCTGCAAGAACCCTACTCAAATAATGGAGCACTGTGTTTTTTATGTTTCAAATGTACCATATGGCATGATGGGTGTGCAGTTTAATTACATATTAGCATATTCTTATAGCAAGGGCTGGCTGGTTAAAGCAGCTTGCCAAAATGTGATTTTTAAAAAAATAAAAAGAGAAAAATCTGCATGAACTCTTTTGAAGTACATCAGTCTTGGATATTGTTGCTATTTTTAAATCTGGGTGTGTGGCGATCCTGTCGATGCGTTGGAAGTTGCAAAGGGAACATCCAAACCCTGCTTTTAAAATCAGCTTGCTATAGTGTTAAAGATCAGCAGTCTGCCACTATCTGGGAGTTTATAAGAAACAGACGCCTCCCCCACCCCCACCCCTGGCTTAGGTGTCACTGGAGAGAGCATTTCTGTTAAATCTTGAATGAACAAGCACTAGCCTTCATTCTCATTAAGAATCATTTTGTATTGATCCAAGTACCTGTCTGCACTACTTCCCATGGCTTTTGCAAATGATCAATGACATCATTGCTTCTTTAAGCAATCTTTAAGAAGATTCAGCAATTAGTGGCAAAGTGTGAAGACAGGGTTTGTGTCCGCGACAATTCTTGCCATTGCCACATCTTCCATTCTTCTCACTGTCTCATGCTTGCCAAAAAATACTATCTGCATCCTGGGGGCATTTTTCAATGTGCCATAGGGCAGTACAGTGGTACCTCTGGTTGTGAATGGGATCCGTTCCAGAGGCCTGTTCGCAACCTGAAAGGAATGCAATCCGCATCTGCGCATCTGTGCGTGTCCCAATTTGCTGCTTCTGCACATGCGCGTGATGTCATTTTGCGCATCTGAGCATGCGCAAGCGGTGAAACCGGGAAGTAACCCTTTCCGGTACTTCAGCGTCGCTGCGGGACGCTACCTGAAAACGCTCAACCTGAAGCAAACGTAACATGAGGTATGACTGTAGCTTGAATAGCAGCCTGATCCTCAAAACCATGGGTAAGCAAACTAAGGCCCGGGGGCCAGATACAGCCCAATTGCCTTCTAAATCCGGCTCGTAGATGGTCTGGGAACAGTGTGTTTTTACATGAGTAGAATGTGTCCTTTTATTTAAAATGCATCTCTGGGTTATTTATGGGGCCTGCCTGGTGTATGGAAGTGAGAGCTGGACCATGGAGAATTGGTGCTTTTGAATTATGACGCTGGAGGAGACTCTTGAGAGTCCCATGGACTGCAAGAAGATCAAACCTCTCCATTCTTAAGGAAATCAGCCCTGAGTGCTCACTGGAAGGACAGATCCTGAAGCTTAGGCTCCAATACTTTGGCCACCTTATGAGAAGAGAAGACTCCCTGGAAAAGACCCTGATGTTGGGAAAGATGGAGGTCACAAGGAGAAGGGGACGACAGAGGACGAGATGGTTGGACAGTGTTCTCGAAGCTACCAGCATGAGTCTGACCGAAATGCGGGAGGCAGTGGAAGACAGGAGTGCCTGGTGTGCTCTGGTCCATGGGGTTACGAAGAGTTGGACCACGACTAAACAACTAAACAGCAACATGGTGTTTTTACATGAGTAGAATGTGTGCTTTTATTTAAAATGCATCTATGGGTTATTTGTGGGGCATAGGAATTCATTCATTTCCCCCCCTCCAAAATATAGTCCGGCCCCCCACAAGGTCTGAGGGACAGTGGTTCAGCCTCCTGCTGAAAACGTTTGCTGACCCCTGACTGTTGAAATGAAATAGTAGTAGTCTAGTAGTAGTAGTGCAAGGGACGCGGGTGGCGCTGTGGGTAAAACCTCAGCACCTAGGACTTGCCGATCGCATGGTCGGTGGTTCGAATCCCCGCGGCGGGGTGCGCTCCCGTCGTTCGGTCCCAGCGCCTGCCAACCTAGCAGTTCGAAAGCACCCTCGGGTGCAAGTAGATAAATAGGGACCGCTTACCAGCGGGAAGGTAAAGGGCGTTCCGTGTGCTGCGCTGGCTCGCCAGATGCAGCTTGTCACGCTGGCCACGTGACCCGAAAGTGTCTGTGGACAGCGCTGGCTCCCAGCCTATAGAGTGAGATGAGCACACAACCCTAGAGTCTGGCAAGACCGGCCCGTACGGGCAGGGGTACCTTTACCTTTTAGTAGTAGCAGTAGTAATGTTTGGGTGGCGGGCTGAAACCCTGAATAACAGAGCTCTACTCTACAATTTTTGTGAATCCTTCTTGTTAGCGGGGAATGTTAGCAATCTATACTGGTGGGATAAGGACCGGTGTCAAGTTTAGCAGGACACTTAAGGAAATTCTGGGTTTTGGTGGTGGTGCCATCCCCTTATGCCCCCCCTCCCGCAGTGCCACCATCTCTTTATTTTACCTTGCTGGCAGCAGGCAGTTATGTCCCTGGGACTCTGGCATAGCTTGTCATCTTGGAATGACAAGCATGTGCTGCAGAGAAATCAAAAAATGGCAAGCACCGCTCCCAAATGCCCAGGTTCCAGTGTTGAAAGGAGCACAGGGCTGCACCTCTCATTTTGGGTTGGTGGCAGGGTAGGGGTGAGTCCTCCTAAAAAGCTCAGGTCATCTGCAGCAACCTCATAGTGCCAGCCCCTCAACCTCATAGTGCCAACACACAGGTTTCCTTCATCTCCCCTTTCATAACATCCTACTGATTATAAGGTAAAGGGACCCCTGACCATTAGGTCCAGTCATGACCGGCTCTGGGGTTGTGGTGCTCATCTTGCTTTATTGGCCGAGGGAGCCGGCATACAGCTTCCAGGTCATGTGACCAGAATGACTAAGCCGCTTCTGGCGAACCAGAGCAGCGCACGGAAACGCCATTTACCTTCCTGCCGGAGCAGTATCTATCTATCTACTTGCACTTTGAAATGCTTTCGAACTGCTAGGTGGCAGGAGCAGGGACCGAGCAATGGGAGCTCACCTCGTCGCTGGGATTCGAACCGCCGACCTTCTGATTGGCAAGCCCTAGGCTCTGTGGCTTAACCCACAGCGCCACCCACGTCCCTACTGATTATACCCAGGAGTTAATGAGCAACTAGAAGCATATTGGAAAATGAAGCAGAGGACATTGCCAGTCTCTTGAGCAAGGAGAGGGTTTATACAATGTATATAAGGGCAGAATGGCTGAGCTTTCTATCAACTGGGTCATCCCAGAGATTATTTTTATTTTTATTCTTTATTGAATTTGTATACCACCATATACCTGCAGGTGTCAGGAGATAAGATCCAACAGTTTCTCAGAAACATTACAGGAAGAATCTGACACACGGGAACTGCAAGCCTTCTTAGGAGCTCTAGAACAGGAACAGCTCTCTGAAGAAATCATAAATGCCATGTCTGAAAAACTGAGCATGGAAGCAGCTCTCCATTCGTCAGCATCTCTTACGACAGCCAACATCCTTATGTGGTCATCCAGACTTCTGAAACAATTCTATCTCCTTGGCAAAGCCTATTCAGAACCTTACAATAACATATAGGCTCCTAAGCCTAAGGGTGAACATTATGGTCATAAAAACACATTAGATATCAAACCCTAGAGAAGAATAGTCATGGCATTAGAAGAATGAAATAACTCAAAGTCATTTAATCCCTTGCTCTCCAAATTTTTAAGCAGCTTCAGATGGCAAGTGACATCATCGTCACATTAAAGTGGAAATATATGGCCACATTACTATATGCTGAAGTATCTGAGCAGCTAGATGGTCATTCTTACAGTTATTGATTACAATGCCACACCTTCTCATCAGTGGCATATATGATGTATTAGGGGCAGGGTAGATTCTCTTTTCCCAAAGTACCCTGTCATTCAATTATTCTGTCTACAGCTGGCTGTAATGTAAAGGGATATCAGTTAAAGTGGGAGTATCTGAACTACAACCACTACAGTTTCAGAAACTGGGGTTCTGTTCATCTCATTTTCACTAAGTGTCAACTATTGACATGACTGAATAACAAGTATTAGAGGATTTTATGCCCCTGGCCAAGCCACTTTTTGTCTAATCATTAAGACCAGCACATAAAAAAGTCCTGAATATGTCAAAGTGATTGCATGACCACCCAAGGTCATACATCCTATTGTGGTTTCATATATGCACATTTATTTTTATTTTTCAAACATTAGCCTTTGAAATGACTTTAAAAATAATGTGAAGCAGGATTGGTATCTTCACTTTTAAATAATACCTAGAATTCTGAAACTTGCAATAAAAGCAGATGCAATGACCACATGGATTTTGAACTATAAATGTGCTGGAAGATGGGTGATTACATCAAAACATAAGGAAAGAATGTATTCTCAAAACTCGTATTGTTTCTTTGCTACTGATCTGATTGCCTCTGTAAGGGATCTCTCAAACTTTACGAAGCAGGAGTGGGGAATCTGTGATCTTCCAGATGTTGTTGTACTCCATCTCCAATCATCCTTGATGACTGATCCGTCTGGCTGGGACTGATAGGTGTTAAAGGCCAACAACTGGGAGACCACAAGTTCCCTGTCCCTGTCATGAAGGACTATAACTGATGATATAACTGCTGGACAGATGCTGCCTATGGCAGAATAAATGCTAGGGTTAAGAAAGTAATCGTCTAGCCTTTCTAGAGTTTGCTTTAAACAGAAGTATGCCAACACTTGCTTTCATAATGGAAGCTTATATGGCAAACTTTTACTCTGATTTCATGGGATTTCAGCATGGGGGGCGGCTAATGATGGCACAGGATAATAATTTACAAGTAAATTACATGACAATACAGTGGTACCTCAGGTTAAGTACTTAATTCGTTCCTGAGGTCCGTACTTAACCTGAAACTGTTCTTAACCTGAAGCACCACTTTAGCTAATGGGGCCTCCTGCTGCTGCTGCACCGCCGGAGCACGATTTTGGTTCTCATCCTGAAGCAAAGTTCTTAACCTGAAGCACTATTTCTGGGTTAGCGGAGTCTGTAACCTGAAGCATATATAACCTGAAGCGTCTGTAACCCGAGGTACCACTGTATACAGGCCTTAAGGTATGTACAGTTTTGACTGACAACCTTCACTAAGCAGGGGGGAAGTTTGATGGATATCAAAGTTCAATGGGTACCCGATAGTCAGAGTATGTTCACCTTTTCTTTTTCCTGTGACAGATTCACTGATTTGGACCCACAGGTGATTTAACGATATTGGAAGAGGTGAGGAGCTTTTGACCTTGTCAATAAATTAAGCAGATTCCCAAAAGGCAAAGGCAAAAATGTTCATGTTTTCTATGAAGCCAGGTGAACAGAGCCAGAAGTCAGCTAGTGATCTTCAGGCTGCGGCAAGTGTTGTGAACCTTATACAAAGATCCCCCAAGTCATTAACATGCAGGTTTGAAAGCAATCGCCCACTGAGAGGAATGATGCTATAGCGGCACCACCCACTGTCTTTACCAAGCTAAGGGTGACCCATAAACATTAGTTTTGAAATGAGTTCTCTCCATTTCAAAGCAAAGCTAGAGATGAGGCTATGGGGTCTTCTTATTTTGAATGTGAATGGGCAAACAGCAGGGTAGACAGTAAGGAGCTGCAAAGGTCAGTTGTAGATGATAAAATGTAAGGGAGGAAAATCTGGATAGCAGCCAATGGTTTGGGTTCTTCTTAGCCATGTGGTGAGTTTATTTCTGGTACAAATCCCCTTTAAATTAAACACTTGTATTTCAATGACTTGTAAAAGTCACATATTTAGTTAGTCCAAGCTTATCAGCCATCATTAGATCTTCTACTCTCACTGAGAATGCATTTTTTAAAAAAGGCATATGAGATAAAATGCATACCAGCTTTAGAAATCTAAACAAGGAATTAATGTAACTGATAACTATTAGTCAAGTGAAGAGGATCCTCCACAGAATGAAAACAATTCCAGCCACGGACATGTCTTCCTTTCAAAGAGATTAAGCTATAAGTTGTACCATGCAAATGAAACAGCTGTGTTGTACATATTTCTAGTTTGCAACATGTTTCTTTGAAACTAAATCACAAGTGAACTTCTTTATTAAAAGACTAAATTCATACTATCCTTTCGCAGGACGTGAAATCTAATCAGTATCCTGGCAAAGGAATTCGGTATAACAGTGTTTATTTTTGTCTGGGAACTATGGAAATGTACTTTTATAGCTTTATTTGGGCATTTCAAGTGATAATTATTGTATGTAGCTTCCCATTATTGCCTGCAGCTAGAGTGGATACTGGCCAAAGCAAAGCCCTTATATCCACACAATTTCCTCCAAGGGCATAGTTCACATATGAATTCCCCACAGCTGGATTTTTATGCGGTATCATGGAAGACGGCCAGGAGTTACTTGAGTGCTTCAGGCCTAATTTACCAGCTAAGATTATGCAGTGGATCCACACAAGTAAATATAATCCAGAGCAGAATAGTTCATGAGTCAGGGTCAGGTCAATCCATGTGTTTATTTGCACAACTTAAATATTGCCTTATAATGCATATGAGGCAGGTTTAAGCAATAGTGTTTATGCAAAGGAGTTGGTAGACGTGTGCTCCAGGAAGTAGAAGGGTAGGTAAAAATGCAGCGGGGGGGGGGGGAGGGGGAGGAGCCCCAAGGTCTTACATTTTAATAACATGCAGCATCCAATAGCAAAATTACAAGGGAGCTTCACAGTTTCACCTTTGTGCTGGAAACTCCCCTCCCATGTCTTTTTTTTTAAAATAATTTTTATTAACCAACCAATCAAATCACATCACATAAATTCCAAATTACAAAGCCGAATTTTTAAATTTTTGTTGGGGGTACCCATATTTCAAGTTCCAAAGGGGGGTCCAATCATCTTCTGGCTGCTGCCTTAATGTCCACAAATCTGTCCAAATAATGTTCATAATTCTATCCAATCCTATCTTGCTGTTTCCCACATCTCATCTTATTTTCGTATATTTTTCCTTTGTCTTTGCGACCTCTTCTGATAATCTCCTTAAGCAGGTAAAAACAAGTTGTAATCCTGTGTGAATTTTTCCGTTCGTCCAATAGCCATATCGAGATGGTTTCCATATATCATCACTTCCATAGATAAAAGCACTCTTTCCATCATTAATCTTCGCAAATCTGTCGCCTTCTTTAGTCCTCTGAGGAGGTTCGCCCGCAGTATAAAAACAGATCCATTCCTCCTCCCAGACATAAATCTTTCGACAGAACTTGCCAAAATGGCGACGCTGTTTTTTACTGCGTCATCCCAAAGCTCTTGTACTTTCCTCGGTCTCCTTAAAACATGCTTTTGGTTAGAGTTTATTTTCACACAATCTTAAATCATCCATCTTAGGTCATTTAATCGGTATTTCTGACGTGGGGGGGGATTATTGGTTAATCACATAGAAGAAAGAAAAGTTTCCCCCCCTCCCCCATCCAGTCCCGCTGCCGACATACCGAGCCTTGATGTGTCTTCTCATGATATATTCCTGCTTATCCAACCTGTCTTCTATCACAGAGGTCCCTTCAATTAGCAGTCTTTACTCCCCATTCTTCACTTGAAATATGTGCATTTGCTTCTTCCTAATTGTTTATTTTCAAGTTGCTGCAGCTAGTGGCGCGATCAGAAACAGCGTCCAGGAGAGCCGAAATCCGCACAAGGGTGTTCTGCCTAGTGCCCTCACCCCCTCGAATCTGGGGGTGATTTATGGGCACAGCAGGCAAGGGCAGTCCCCCCCATTCCCTTGGGGGGGCAGGGAGGCTGCATATTCCCATTACAGCCTCTTAATTACCTCGTGTGGGTCGGAGAGATGCTATTGTCGGCCATCTTCCAATGCGCTCCTAGGGCCCCCCCGGAAACTCCCCTCCCATGTCGTTGCTCACAGCCTTCTCCTGTAGCAGCTTATTACAATGCTTCCAATTTAATGCTGTATTGTTTTTAACACTCGATTGGGAGCCGCCCAGAGTGGCTGGGGAAACTCAGCCAGATGGGCGGAGTATAAATATTTATTATTATTATTCTAAGGGCAAAATTCTCCTTCCATGATGATGCTGTCTTGCTGAGTTCAGGGTTATTGTTGCAACTTTGGAAAATACTAGTAAAAAAATAAATAAACAAAAATGTAGAGAACCAGTGCGGTGCAGTGGTTAAAAAGTTGGTGTAGGACAGGGGTCGGGAACTTGTTGCTGAACTAAAACTCCCATCAGCCCCAGCCAGAATAGTCAATGACCAGGGATGGTGGGAATTGTTGCCCAGCTGTGGATATGAGGAGGTCCACATGTTCCCCACTACTAGAGCAAATGAACAAGAGCCTAGGTCCACAATTGCACCTGTCAGTTTCCCACTGGGGAGTGAACCATTTAATTTGGTGAGAATTTTGCCCTTCTGTGAGGCCTGGAGAAGAGTGGGGGCTCACATTGGCCCTCAGAGACACTCTAAAGTCTAAAGCTGTAAGATAGATAGATAAACTTTATTCGCATTAGCCAACGGCCATAGCAACATAAAACAAGCAATATATACAATTAAAAAGACAACAATGGGTAAAAAGGACAATGAGACGACCAAGATTATCATTCAGATAGTGGCCCTTAATCTCGAAAGCTGTAAGCAGCAAGTACATGGGATATAACCCTATCATGTTATCTTCAGAGGGTTCCAATGCGTGTGCAATTGGAACAAGCCACTATCCAGACTGAAGCTAAGGCGAAATGGCTTGACCCATTACCAATGCCATTTGTTCAAAACCTTGATCGCAGAACCCTGCAGCTGAAGGACAGAACCACCACATTTGCATAACTGTACCTCGCAAGCCCCTCCAACAGGTGGGAGGCAATATGTCGTCACTGGCTCTCTGTCTTTTTAGCCCTGCTTGCACAACAATAACTGAATTATTTTCAGGCCGCTTGTTTGTATAAGTAGTAGTATTAGTGGTAGCAGTAGCAGCAGTAGTTATTGTTAAATAATCTCAGTTAACAGGCTGGGAAAGGTATCCATGAAAAGCCTCTCTACTTGAGCCCTTAGAGAGCTGGTGTCAGTCAAAACTTCCATTATGGCACTAGTAGGACTGATGGACTGACTGGGCAAAGACACCTCCTGATAGAGGCTTAAAGCTGTTGCGTGCCACAGAAATGACTGACACAAGATTGATAGTCACTATACACTACCCTTTAGGCATTTTGCTTAACACACCTATATGAGTGCATTTGATAATATGGGAACACTTTGCACCTTGGGATACGACATGTCCAAGAAGTGCTCTGTCACTTGAGGCCCAGTGGGGCTCAGTGGGAAGGAGCGATCATTTCTATGTATGGATGGTATGCAAATTACAGAGTTTTCTGGAGAGACAAGTCTTGACCAAAGGGCTTTACTGTCCAGCATTCTGTTCTCACAGCTAGGGGCTGTAATTCTGGTAATCTTTCATAATACAGTGGTGCCTCGGGTTACATACGCTTCAGGTTACATACGCTTCAGGTTACAGACTCCGCTAACCCAGAAATAGTGCTTCAGGTTAAGAACTTTGCTTCAGGATGAGAACAGAAATCATGCTCCGGCGGCACGGCGGCAGCAGGAGGCCCCATTAGCTAAAGTGGTGCTTCAGGTTAAGAACAGTTTCAGGTTAAGTACGGACCTCAGGAACGAATTAAGTACTTAACCTGAGGTACCACTGTATGGCACTCTGTGAGAGGCCAAAATTTGGACCGTCCAAACTGATCTTCTGAATTATGGATCTTCTCATTTTGTGCCTCCTTGGCTCAGCACCCTGTGAGGGGGGAACCAGCCACACTGCCCTCAATTTGGCACGTCACAGTGGCCAATCAGATCCCTATGGTAAGCCCACAAGCAGGACATGAGTGCAATATCACTCTCCCAGTCATGATCCCCAGAAACTGGTAGTCAGAGGCATGATGCTTCTGTACTGGAGGTAATGCAGCCATCACGATTAGCTGCCATTGATAGCCTTATTCTCCACGAATTGTTGACAGAGCCTCATTTCAAGCATGTACGCACAATGCCCCATCTATATTCTGCTAATATCTCAGACATTGTCTCCAAAGAAAATCCAACTGTGCAATGCAAATTTTTGTGCACCTAAGTGATATGTGCTCAGAATAGTGATGGGCTCCCTGTGGCATAGGAGGAGAAATGGAAATCGTAGCTAATTAAGTACTCCTGTAATAAGGGAATTTAATGATTTGTATTATGCAACTGAGTGCGCAAAGTTTTTCCCCCCATTTTTGCTGCAGTTCTTCATTGTTATGCCAGAGCAACTACTAATTTTATTTTCAGATCGATACTTTGCACGTTGAGGTAATAAATGGGAAATGTCCATGTGATATCAAATCGCAATTTAGGGCTCTTTGTGCTTGTGAAAGTCCTGCTAAGTTTAAGCTGTGACGATATACAGGAACGTTGTCTGGGGGTGGGCTGCGTGAATCATGTGGACTGCAGCTCTGCAGAGCAGTCTTTTGCCAGTTCGGACAGGCCTCTTGAAAGAGATAGCAGCCATGCTTTTTAATAATGCTTTTCAAAATCATGTTTGCCTAATAAAAACTGCATCATTCTGAAAGTGTTTTCTCAAGAGGGCTAATGCTTATTTACTTTCCGTTGGAATGGTTGAGCCAACAATGATAGCAATCAATAGGGGAAAAAACCTTTCATCGGTATGGTTTTATTATTCCAGGTCTCCCACTATCAGATGAACTGAGCTTCATTTTTTGTGTAGTTGGTTAGATAATCCTTATAAACACTGCCTTACTTTGTTGTTGTCGTCGTTTAGCTCTGAGACTCAGCTAATGTGCTGATAGAGCCACTTCCGCCTTAGGAGGAGGTAGAGTTGGGGGAACTCACGACCCCTCCACATACGCAGGGGTGTGCAGTGGCGTAGCATGGGGGGTGCAGGGGGGGCCGGCCGCACCGGGCGCAACATCTGGGGGTTAGGGTTAGGGGGCGCAAATCCACAGGTTAGGGGGCGCAAATTACTTGCCTTGCCCCGGGTGCTGACAACCCACGCTACGCCACTGGGGGTGTGGTCAGCCCTGCGCAATTTGTGGGATTCCCAGCTGTGTCACTGCCCAGGCAATAAATCCAATTGCTCCGGGGTGTGTGTGTGTGGCCTGCTTGATTTAAGCAGGATGCAGCGGGAATCACCACTTTTTGCGCTTCCAGCTGTTCTTGTCCCCCCCCCCCCGGCCTTTAGGTTTCTTCATCTCTTGACCTTGCTATGGACTTCAGTTGTTCGCTGTTGAGGGGACTGGTAGGACTTTTTCCACTTGGCAAATTGGTACTGGCCACTTGGTTTTCACCTAACTCGTAGCAAATCATCACAACTTTGTAAGGTTTGGCGGGTAGGCATTGAAAAATTGCTGGAGAAGAGAGATGGGGCGGTAGCGCCATCACCTCCCCCACATATTGAAGGATATTCTGTTAAAGGATTCTGGGGGTGTGGCCCTGTCCAAAGCCTGGGGAGGCTAAGGCCTAAGGCATGACCCCTGTCGGTGGCCCCAGGGGAGCTCCTAGTTGATGTGCATCAGTAGGACTCCCCCTAAAGGTAAAGGTAAAGGGACCCCTGACCATTAGGTCCAGTCGTGGCCGACTGTGGGGTTGTGGCACTCATCTCGCACTATAGGCCGAGGGAGACGGCGTTTGTCTGCAGACAGCTTCCAGGTCATGTGGCCAGCATGACTAAGCCGCTTCTGGCGAACCAGAGCAGCGCACGGAAACGCTGTTTACCTTTCCACCGGAGCGGTACCTATTTATCTACTTGCACTTTGATGTGCTTTTGAACTGCTAGGTTGGCAGGAGCAGGGACCGAGCAACGGGAGCTCACCTTGTCACAGGGATTTGAACTGCCGACCTTCCAATTGGCAGGTCCTAGGCTCTGTTGTTTAACCCACAGCGCCACCCGCGTCCCTAGGACTTCCCCTACTGGTGGTTAACTCTTCTCGGACTCCCTGCAGACAGGCAGGAGTCAGAGATAGTCAGTTAGGTCCAATGCCTAAGCCAATACCGCTCACAATCTGTAACCAATAAAGTTGTGGCCTTTTTTAACCCATTACCCTAAAATACTGTTGTCAAGTGTCCTTATTCAACCTCGTGGGGGGGTCGTGACCTTGCCACGCAAGTGGCATGGCAGGGAGAGGAAGACTCATGTCTAAAGGAGACTGCTAGTAGATGGGGACAGCTTTTGTTCATGGCATTTCATGAACTTTCGAAGACTTGATTCTGACTAGGCCAGCTGGCTACTAGGAAGCTGCCTTTCACCATTTGACCATCTAGTCAAGTTCTGTCTACTCTGATAGGTGTTCTTTCCCATCACCTGTTTTCTGATCATTTTGACTGGAGATGTTGCAAATTGAACCTGGGGCCTTAGGCACACAGGACAGGTTCATCACCTTTGAGAATGGCTGGCCCAAAATGTGTTGGGGCCTGAGGCAAGACATGCCTATGACTCCCCCTCCCAGATCCGTACCTGTGTCTCGACGGAGTAGCAACACAGTACACCTCTGTGGGAATGCCCACTTTTTGCTGAGAGTCTGAACTAAAGAGTCTGTGAGGTGTTGCTGCCACCCTCCTCAGCTTCGGCTTTCAGCTGTATCATCAGCTTACCTGAAGCCCAATCGGAAGCCACTGTCACCAAGGCCAGATTGGGATCGCCTGCCCGCTGTGGAGCATGCTGTCCGAGGTGGGTCACCTCAAGTTGCTTCGTCGCTGCACCAGTTATGCTTAGGGCAGCAGGCAAGCATAGGAACTGCAGGGCAGATCATATGACACACCTTTCTAGCCACCTTCCACTCCTCAGAATTTGCCACTTGAGGCAGCTGCCTCACTCTGTCTCATGGTAGGGCCGGCTCTGCCTTTCAGCCATGGTCCCTTCCCCTCGACGGGCTTTTGACCTGCATAGTTTTGAACTGCATGAATTACAGTGGTACCTCGGGTTACAGACGCTTCAGGTTACAGACTCCGCTAACTCAGAAATAGTACCTCAGGTTAAGAACTTTGCTTCAGGATGAGAACAGAAATTGTGCGGTGGCAGCGAGAGGCCCATTAGCTAAAGTGGTACCTCAGGTTAAGAACAGTTTCAGGTTAAGAACGGACCTCCAGAACGAATTAAGTTCTTAACCTGAGGTACCACTGTACATTACACTTTTTGTTTTTATTCTTTGAAGTCACTGATCTGTTCCAGAAGTCGCTGCAGTTTTAGCTTTTGCATCAAAATCTTTAGCTTGAGTCCCTTCCAAGTCTACAATCCTATGATTCCCCACCTTCCTTGTTTCTCCCAGTCTGCCGAAACTTTGCAGTCACCCCATTCTATTCACAATAACCTCAACAATGCCGCTGCAGTGGCTTTTGAAAAAATTATCATTAAACCAAGTAACCTGTGTGCTTTTACATCACTCATTATGCAGGTGACCCCTGTCAACCTTGAGCCACTGCAAATCTCTGTGTGCCATAACGTGGATGACATTAAATGTAACACGTACCTGCCGAGACCAATGTTATACTATTTATGAAACCATATAATTTTAATAACCAAACTCAGCAAGATTTTATCACCCTCCACCTGTAATTTAGACCTGCTGACTCATCAGCCCATAATTGCAGCTTGCCAATGCACTGCCTCACTAAAACCAGCAAAGTGGCAAGCTATTCTATCACTGCTGCCTAAGCACCCCACCATCTTTCATTTGTCTCCAAGGGAATCCTCTCCAGAGGGTTACAGTTAATTAAAAAAGCAGATTAATGAAAAAAAAGTCCAATGACAAACTTTTCACTGCCTTCCTCATTATAAAGATCTATATATTTAATCTGCTCGTGATGAATTAGCTTTCAAGCTTATTTTTTGTTTTGTTTTGTTTCAAATGGGCAGGTATTCTGAAAGACAGTTTGCTCTCTATCTAAAGCAGCCCTTCACAAGAGGAAACGATTTTCTCTATGTCTTTCCACCTTATTATCACACACTTATGCTGTACTCATGGCCCAATTCTAAGAGTTGCCGCATCAGCAAGGTAGTAATTAGAACAGAATATATTGACAGCTCCATGTGCGCCCTGAGCCAAAAATCCAAATGCAACACTAAGAAAAAACCCCAAACTCTTTGCCACAGAAGCTTGAATTCTGCAGTCAGATAGAATGCTCAAGCTAGAGATACAATGAGAGACATTAACACTTCCCCCTTGCCACTCAAAGCAACTAAAGAAGATTGGGAAGTGGAGGGGATGGAGCAAGCAGGTTAAAGTTGTGGTCGTATACCCACTTACCTGGGTATTCCAGTAATTATGCAAAATTCAAGAAAACTAATAAGAGAAATATGAGGCTGGATGCTTTCCTCACATTTCCTCATAACTGATAATCTTTTCACAGTTCTTGGTTGAACATTGACTGGTTGCAAGACAGGACCATAGTTCTATGGTAGAACATCTGTTTTGCATGCTGAAGGTCCCAGATACAACCCCTGGCATCTCCAGGTAGGGTTGGGAGACACCTTTGTCAGAAACTGTGAAGAGTCCCTGCCAGTCAGTGTTGTTGGTATCTGTCTCGAGAGACAACGGAGTGCACCTCTAGGGGTGAAGTTAAAATGCTGGAGAATCACAGCATCTGCTGTGGCTGCAGAGACTGGTAGTTTGTAACTGCGGCCTTCCATGTTGTCATTGCTGTGTTAGAAGCACTAAAGTGATCTCTCATGGTCGCAAGGCTGGGCAGTGTGTATGGAGCTCCTGGGCTGCCCAGACGACAAGATGTGGTCCAAAGGAAAGCAGGGCAATATGTCTGGCATCAGCTTGGCTGTTACTGGATTTGTGTAGGGTTTACTCCTTAGCCTTTTCTCCTTCTGAAGATGTCCCACAAGGCAGCGAGTACAGTTTTTTTCCTTTGGGGTATACTCCTGAAGCCTTTCTCAGGCAAAACAGTGGAGATTTAGGACCAGAGTTTTCCTTCTCCTAGATGGGCTACCTCCCCAGGTTGACACCCCCCATCTGCCCCCATTTCCATGGTGCACAAGCTTGGGCAGTGTGTACGGGATCCTGGGCTACCCAGATGCAAAGACCTTCCTCTCGGCCTCATTAATGTGGTCCAAAGGAAAACAGAGCAATACGTTTGGCACCAGCTTGGCTGCAGGAGATGCTGGAAGGAGGTATACAAGGCATCACCTAACCGCCTTAGGGACTGCACTCTGGATTTGTGTAGGGTTTACTCCTGAAGATATCTCACAAGGCATCGGAAGTTTTGGACCAAAATTTTCCTTCTCCTACCTTCCCAGGTTGACAAGCCCCATCTGCCCCTCACTTCCCTCTACATTATATGCAGAAACTGCTTTCTTGACTGTTGGACCAGCTATTGGTCTTGTCCACTCAATCTGCTGGAGTCTGTCTTTGCATGCAGAGGAAGTTCCTAACTCACTGAGGGTTTGAGATCCATCGGCTACCCTCATCTAGTTTAGGCAGCCAGTTGAAGCTGTCTCCTAGGGTGCAGCCACTGTCGCATACTGACAGCTTCTAGGAGCTCCAGGTGAATTACAAGTGAGGAGAATGCTGTTGTGCTGAGTTCAGGGCCAGCCCACCCATGAGGCAAGGTAAGGTGAACACCTCAGATGGCAGGAGCCACAGGAGCAGCAGATCCTAATGTGGATCTTTATTCTCTCCTTGTTCCTGATAGAGATCTTCACCCATCCCTTATTCCTGGTGGGGAGGGGGGGCATCATCTTGTCATTTGCATCAGGTGCTAAAATGTCTTGGGCTGGTCTTGGCTGAGGCTCTTCTTGAGGGCTTCCAATAGGCATCTGATTGGCCACTGTGAAAACCAAATGCTGGAGTAGATGGACCATTGGCCTTTACAGGCCTCCTCGTCTTATGTTCTTACATCTGCAGCAGAAAATTAAAGGACAGCAGGTTGTTCAGCTAAGCTATGAGAAGGTGGTTAAAAACAGCTAGAAGGAACTGCTTCAGGTTTTCAAAAGATCTCAGAGTCAGGTTGTTGTTTTTTAAGGTTAGCTCCTGTTTTCCCCTGCTGTGACTGTTTCCGTAAAACAAATTAAATCTACAGAGTGGTTTATGTGTCTAGGCTTTCATGTTGTTTCATGTGGATACTTGCAGTCACAGAAATCCACAGGCATACTGGCCTTACAAAATACGCCATCTGAGTACGTTTCCAAAACTGAGCTGTCCTTCTCTATGAGAAATAAACTTTGAATTTACTATGCTTGCTTGGGTCCTTGGACTATTTGTAATACTGAAGAAGAAGCATCCCACAGGTGTATTGTGAAATGTCAGCGTTACATCACTGAAACACTATAGGCTTTGATTTGTGTTATGACCTGCTTTCCTTGCTGAATCTTGTGCCCTTTATCTCATAGTTTCTGCTTTCTTGTCTACCAAAATCTGCTGTTTTCTAGGCAATGCATTTAATAGTAATATAGTGCTGGTGCTTCCTTAGAGATTTTGTATCTAAACATATTTGCAAATGTAATATGAGAAGGCAATACATCAAATGAAATGGCTTCAGAAAGAAAACCCATGAGTCTTTACTCACAAGATTTCTGCTCAGCTTAGCTGCTTATAATTGTTCAGCACATATCATATCATATCTTTTCATATCTTGTGATAACAAGAACGAGACTGTCTCCAAGTCATTTATATGTGAGAGGTGAGTCTGAACAGAGCTATTCTGCAGCGATTCTCCTGCTCTCTGCACACTAAATCTAGCATTGGGGGCTTTTAAGAAATCCTGATCACACTTACTTGGAAATTGATACATTTTAAACCAGGGTGTTTCACAAGGGATGCTGAAGAATGATGCCTCTTAGTCTGCACTTCATCATTCTGTGAATACCATCATAGCCTTGGGCAGAACGAAGAGGAGAGCCATTTGAAAATCAAGTACACTCTATCTAGCCAATGAAGATCTTATTTGTATCATGTGTATGAGAAAAGCAAAGAGTGATTTCATCCCTTGGAAGTATGGCTGTTCCTGCAAATTCCAAGAATCAATTTATACCTTTGTAAGCTGAACTTCTCCCAGCAGAGCTGTGATAAGTACCTTGGAGGCATGTATGACTTCCATCTAAGGGGATGAACCTCTAAAGAAGGGGTGGAGAACCTCAGGCCTGAGGGCCACATGAAGCCACCAGTTTTCTCTATCCAGCCCTCAGGACTCTCGCCAGGCCACACTCCCTCTCCAGCTACACCCTCTCACCAGTCCCACTTTACATCTTCCTTGAGTATTCATGCCTGGTTGGAACTGGGATATGTCCTTGAACTCCCATAATGCTTCTTGCTTGCCTGATGGAGGGTAGAGAGGAAAGTGTGAGTGTGAAGAAACCAGCCATCTGTAGAATGGTAAAATGTACATTAGTCGCTCTGCCCACTTTTACCTCTAGCCCCGCCCCCTTGTCATGTGACTCCCAGAAAGCTGCTCAGAAGGGAATGTGGCCTTCTGGATGAAAAACTTATCCTATCCTTGCTCTAAAGCTGTATTTCCCAAATTTGGGTCTTTGGCTGTTTTTTGAACTACAGTTCCCACAATCCCTGATCACTGATTCTGCTAGCTAGGGATGATGGGAGTTGTAGTCCAAAAATAGCTGGAGACCCAAGTTTGGGAAACCCTGCTCTAAAGTATGATCTTCTCTTGCCAACCACATACAAATTTGCATCTGCAGCTCTGTTTGGATTTAGTTTGCGGTTCTACTTTGGATTTTAAAATACGATTACAAGCATCTCTTGATAGAACTATGAGTGTCTTTAACATACTAATCATCTGAGGCAGCCCTTTCCAACCTGAGGTCCCCAGATTCTGTTGGACTACAACACCCATCAGTGCCAGCCATCTTGGTCAATAGTCAGGGAAGATGAGAATTGTAGTCCAACAACATCTAGGGGCCCAAGGTTGGAAAGGCTGGTCTGGGATACCAATTAAATTACTTCAGGAGATCTCCAAGAAGAAACTAGATCAGGGGTCAGCAATCTTTTTCAGCTGTGGGCCAGACCACCTTCCCTCAGACCATGTGGTGGGCCGGACTATATTTTGAAAAAAATAATAATGAATGAATTCCTATGCCCCACAAATAACCCAGAGATGCATTTTAAATAAAAGCACACATTCTACTCATGTAAAAACACGCTGATTCCTGGATCATCCGTGGGCCAGATTGAGAAGCCCTCAGGACTTAGTTTGCCTACCCCTGAACTAGATGCTGAGTGTTGTACTGTTTCTTATAAATGGCCCACGGAAATACAGTGGTACCTCTGGTTACATAAGCTTCAGGTTACATACGCTTCAGGTTACAGACTCCGCTAACCCAAAATATTACCTCAGGTTAAGAACTTTGCTTCAGGATGAGAACAGAAATCGTGCTCCAGCGGCGCAGCAGCAGCAGGAGGCCCCATTAGCTAAAGTGGTCTTCAGGTTAAGAACAGTTTCAGGTTAAGAATAGACCTCCAGAACGAATTAAGTTCTTAACCCGAGGTAGCACTGTAAAGACAACCTGGGAGTATTAGGGACTCTGTCTTCAGTTGACAGCAAACTCTGCAAATTATGCCTGTTGACTAGCTAGAGCAGGCTTCCTCAACCTCGGCCCTCCAGATGTTTCATCATCCCTGACCACTGGTCCTGCTAGCTAGGGATGATGGGAGTTGTAGGCCAAAAACACCTGGAGGGCTGAGGTTAAGAAAGCCTGATCTAGAGTGAGGCTACAACTTTCATCATCCCTGACAATTCTTTCTGGAGCTCATGGGGGTTGGACTCCCAACAGCCACCTGGGAGGGTTTGCCATTACTGTTCTAGAGAATCAAAGAAGAAATGGCAATAAATACAATGCATTAGTCATTTCAGGTAAATTCAGGGAATGCAGGGTAATGAAAGACCTAGCCCTTTATTTGATTTCTTTTCTTTTCTTTTTTTAAAGGCTCTACTGTTAATAACATTAAGGAGGAGATGAGCTATAAAGATATTGGAGCCGAGTTTATGATGAGAAAAAGCCCCACTTTAGGAGTAGTTGTCTTCTACCACTTAGCTCAGTTCTTTGTGTACACATCCTTCCATTCAGAATCTTTATTGCTGTTTGCCTAAGGGGGGAAGAAAGGCAGCACATGGAAGAATGCAGGCCAGGGAACAGTCGACAGCTTCCAAGCCTTCTCTGTGTGTGGGTCCAGGTACTACTCATAACGTTTTCTGCCACTCACGCTTTTGAGCCCTTTTCTTGCTGAAACTCAATACTTCCCTTACAAATAAAGCAAGTCGTCTGACAAATTGTATTCTCCTCGGCTTTCGTGGGGTCGGCCGGTGACTTTTATTTCACAGAGGGAACAAGGAGAAGTTTATAATAGGATCAGCTTTGTTTGCAATTTGTTTCTAATAGATGCCAATAAGCCGGTTAACTAGGCTCCAGTTAATGGAAATTTTATTGTTTTTTCCCCCCTGCAGTGCACATGACCTTTCCTTATACAAGCGTTTGTGATGCTTGAGAACATGAATCTGTTGCTTAACGTCAGCCCTTCTTCCAACGAGGAGATGGCCACCGACTCTTCTGAACTCACACGCCAACTCTTTTGCTTTGTGAGTAGGCAAAAAAGACTTTGATCGCCCTGTCAGCGGGCAAATTTACAGCAGCATTCTGGCTTTTGTTCCATGTGTATTTCTCCAAATATAATATCTCCCCCAAGAAATCAATGATAAGCTGCTAAACTAAAGAGCATGGTAACATCTACAGAGCAGTAAATTAATGGTCCTTCGTGGATAGATGGTTACAGATTTCATCATAAAAAATGGATAAAAGATTACATATCACACAGAGCGAAACTTTTAATAACTCAACATGACTTTACTTAATGGGTTTTATTCATTTTAATCATTATAGTGTCAATGATGATTATAGCCTTATTAGATTCTAGTGATTGAGGAGCCTGTTTATGAGATATTGAAAATCTTAGGCTGAACCAGTGTGCAGACTCAGTTGATCTGATGTGTAACTTCATCTGAAGGAACAAGGCTTGTCAGAAGGTTTTCAATTAATATTTTTACAGAATTGCTCCTGTCTCTGGTGACCTAGGTCACAGATGACTTAAGGATTCCACAACATCAGCTTCTCCAAACAGTGGACCAGCAGCAAGAATAAATCAGAGAGAGGGAGAGAGAGAGGGAGAGCGCACAAGCAAGCATGGAGTTTCCTTTGTATTTAAGTGAGCTTCATGAGGAGAAGCTGAAACAGGGCCATTTTCTGTGCAGTCTTGAAATATAGGTATTTGGCCCTGTCTACGGTGCTTCTCTAGCAACTACAAATGTTTTCATTTTGGTTTGAGTAAATTAGAAATTACTTTACCTCTCCTAGTATACTGTGAGCAGTCAGTCTGAATGATAGTGACCTGAAGGAAGGGGACCTGGGTAAAATGACAAAATGCAGCATTTTGGGGGCAGCTGAATCCACAGGGCAACCTGGACTTAGGGAGTCCCTCATTTGACTCAAGGCACCTTGTTAACAGTAAACTGACTCATGAAAAATCACCCAAATCACCACTATTTTCCTTGTAATTCAGGCTGCATACAGAAACTGATGCACATGCCTAGTATTTATACTGTGAGCAGGTCCTGTTTGAATGGAGACAACCAGCCTTTGCTTTGTGCCCAAACTTTTTTCAAAGAGGGCCAGATTTGATGAAGTGAACATGCGTGAGGGCCAACCAAAGTCATTGAGCTTTTTAAAGGATTTTATCCCAGGACATATACTGCCACTGGGCCCAGATTAAATCGAAAATGGACTTTGGACATGCCTGCTACACTCTCATGCGCGTGACCTCTGTAGCCAGTGTAACCGCTGTAGAGACAAAGGAGTGCAGTTACGTAAAGGCTTGCATCCCTTGGCACCAAGCTAGCATTAGGTGTGTTAAGATAAACATATTTGTTCCTTATTAAAAACAATGAGGGGGGATGTGTCAATTCACTTGTTATTGCTTATTAATTTATTTCATTTGCTTACCTCCATTCATCCGAAGATCTCAGGACAGATCACAATATGAAAATAAAAAATAAAAACACAATATATATATATAAAAAACAAGAACCAAAGCAAAACACAGAAACGTTCTTTCCATCATTTTCTGATGTTTGCTTCTTGCATCCATATAAGCCCTGCTGTTTGGCTATAAATCATCCATCCTTCACATATGTGGTCGGCAACTTGGTCTTTTGAAATTGTAGGGTCTCTACACTGCTTTATTTCATCGGCCTGAATCACTTCTTTTCACATGTCCCGTATATGTCCCATGTTAACTTCACAGTGTTTTCCCACTACACCCTCAGCTTTCAGTCTTGGTTGTATCCAGTTATTAATTTCTCCTATCTTTTAATGACATTCCTAACTTTGCACATTCCATGAAATGGTGTGTTATTCTTAAGCTCCTTAATGTTTCTCTGTGTCATGCTCCATAACATATCACACGTAATATGCACACATTGAACAACACTTCAGCATTCAAGTCTAAGGAAATATATTTATTTTTTATTATAAAGCTGAGTTGTTCGAAGGCCACCCACAGTTGTTTTATTCTCCTCTTTATTTCCACTGTTCTATTTCCTCTTCCTGGCATGATTTTTTTTTAAAAAAACCTCTAAATAGATATATTCTTCAACTTGCTCTGTTTATTTTCTAATTGTATATCATTCTCTTCTTTGCACATTTCTTTAGTCTTAACTAGGTTCATCTTCAGTCCTACCATTTTTTGATTATTCGTTTAGTTTTCCCAGCATTTCTGATTGTTCTTGACTTTTGGCTATTACAACTGCATCATCCGCATTTAATAGATTATTTAGATACCTTCCATTGGCTGGGGTGGGGCAACCCAGCCAGATGGGTGGGGTATTAATAATAATAATAATAATAATAATAATAATAATAATAATAGATGTTGATTCATTTTTCTGAGCACTCCAGCTTTTTAAACACATCTTTCAAAGCGAGTGTAAATAACTTAAGTGATAAGCTATCTACTTTTCTTATGCCTCTTTTAAAGGGTTTTGGATTAGTCTTTATATGGAGATGATGTGTTGCCATTGCCTTGCTGTTATTGCTATTTCTTGCAGTAGCTGGTTGTATCTGCTGTCAATTTTGCAGTTTCATAATGCTTGTTATACAGCTCAGGTTTCAATAGTGTCAAAAGCTTTTTCCACAATCGATGAATTCAGCTTATATAGAGATGTAATATTCAGTCTATTTTTTCTATCAGTATTTTCATTGTTAATAGATTATCTGCTGTGGAATAACCTTTCTAAACCCCACTTGTTCTCTAGGTTAATATTCATCCAGTTTTTAGTTAAGCCGTTAGTTTTGTTAGCTAAGTTAGTAATTATTTTGGTTTGCAATACTGTATGGACATACAGTGGTACCTCGGGTTAAGTACTTAATTTGTTCCGGAGGTCTGTACTTAACCTGAAACTGTTCTTAACCTGAAGCACCACTTTAGCTAATGGGGCTTCCTGCTGCTGCTGCGCCGCCGGAGCCCGATTTCTGTTCTTATCCTGAAGCAAAGTTCTTAACCTGAAGCACTATTTCTGGGTTAGTGGAGTGTGTAACCTGAAGTGTATGTAACCTGAAGCGTATGTAACCCGAGGTACCACTGTGTGTGACAAAAGGCTTATCAGTTTATAAGTCACAACTTTTCAATTAGCCCCCCCCCCTTTAATAACAGCACCAACTTGGCATTATTCCCTGTATTTGAAATCTTGCCTTGCTGCAGGCACCTATTTAATAGTTTTGCCAATATCTTAATTAATCTATCTCTTCCTTCCATTATCACATCCACTGTCACTTCATCTTCTTTCAGTGTTCTGTTTTTCTTCATGTCCTCCAAAGCTTATTCTACTTATCCTCTGGTAATTTGTGGTAGCTCCTCAGATCCAACATTAAAAATGTTTCCATCCTGTCCTTCAAAAAATTTTCCAAGCCAGTTTAACAATACTTGAAAGCAAGATACAACCAATAAAGGGATCCCACGATCTTTAATCCACTCTGGTGTGACCCTTTCTGCATAAGATTTGCTGTTATGTACTAAGCTTGGATCCTAGAACAATAGGCAAGTAGGATCCTAGAATGCAACAACTGATTGGCTTGCAGGAAAAGACCAATCAGGCTCCAGGAGGAAGTTAATCAGCCTATTAGGCTGGTAGGATCGTAGAATGCAACAACTGATTGGCCTATAGGAAAAGACCAATCAGGCTCCAGGAGGGAAGCAGAATCAGCCAATCAGATGGGACTCCTTGTGTAAATAATGTATATAAAAGCCTGAGGTTTGGGGGGCAATTCAATCACTGTTTTACAAGCTGCAATAAAGAGCATGAAATCACTACAGGACTCCGAGTATATTTCATTTGCCTACATCTTAAGAGCCAGGAGTCTGCCTAGATCATCAATATCATCACATGTTATTTATATGCCATCCACCTGACTGAGTTGCCCCAGCCACTTTGGGCAGCTTCCAACAAATTAAAACACAGTACGACATCAAACATTAGAAACTTCCCTCCACAGGCCTACCTTCAGCTTTCTTTTAAAGATTGTACAGTTATTTATCTCCTTGACATCTGATGGGAGGGCATTCCACAGGGTGGGTGCCACTACCAAGAAGACCACCTGTCTAGTTCCCTGTAGCTTCACGTCTTGCAGTGAGGGAATAGCCAGAAGGCCCTCAGAGCTGGATCTCATTGTCCAGGTTAACAAAGCAGACCTAATACATGCTTGTGTAGTAAACAGTGGTGTAGCATGGGGGGTGCAGGGGGGGCGGGCCGCACCGGGCGCAACATCTGGGGTTAGGGCAAATCCATGGGTTAGGGGGCGCAAATCCACGGGTTAGGGGGCACAAATCCACGGGTTAGGGGGCGCAAATTACTTGCCTTGCCCCGGGTGCTGACAACCCACGCTACACCACTGGTAGTAAATCAAATATTTGCATGGGCCATACCAATTCCTATAGCAGTGCTTCACTGCAGGAATGTTGTGACAACTCTGCAGGAAGGTAGTCACCTATGCAAATATTTATTTAGGGTTCCAGAGAGTGATGAGAGAGTGCATTACTTGTTATAATGGAGGGAAAGGAATGAATCCATTTAAATGTGTCAGATGGCACTAGCAAACCAGTTAATTTGATAGCTCAGGAAATTTATAACTCATTCAAAATGTACATTTCAGCAGGTTCTGCATGTGGGAGTATTAAGTGAGACCTGTGCTGAGAATGCAGTCAAAGTAAGATTTTAGTTCTCTGGCATTCCCATTCCCTGATTGACATTACACTAACTGTGTATTAACAACTGTTTGGTTTCATTTTACACCTCCTACCTTCTGCTGCAAGGGAGAAGGGAGTAATTCTAAACGAATGGAAAACATCACTCTCTTTCTCTTGCATAGATGTCTCCCTAATGGAAAAAGCCAGTCACTGATGGCTAGTTGACACTTCATTGAGCTATTTTCCTAAGAGCAATATTCTTGTAACAGCTTAAAAATCATCTAGTACTGCACAAGTGACCTGCAGGAAGCCTTTTGATTTGACACACACACACAAACGTACACATGACAAAGGTGCTACTTTTGGCATGCTCCTCTCTTGATTTTGATTCAACAAGGACAACGTTGTTTCCACTTTGTATGAGCTCCACATGGTTCAGCTGGAGATGGCAGCCCCCTGTTCACCGCATGAGTGGATTACAAAATACAAAGAGCTAAGCTAACTTGCTGCAGTTAAAACTTAGAATCCAACAGCATTCACAAAAACTAGAATTCACTGAGTCCAGAGATTCAAGGGTGCATTTTTTAAAAAAGCACCTCTTTATTTATTTGTGTATTTATTATTCATTTAGGGAGAAAAGTATATACATTGCTTAATCACAAAACTCTAAGCTGCATACAGGATAAAATAATCAATAAAAACTAACCACCCCCCGACTGTGATTTTTTAAAAAATGTATAAATAATTATCAATATAATACGGGGGTGGAAAGTAAAACCTTTATAAACATCTTTAGATAACTAAATTATATGTCTAAGTAGGCAGGCCATGTCTTTATAGAATATGCAGTAACCAACTTGTTTCCAGAACACTGTGGTCACACATGCCCCAACTGTTTCAATTTATAGCCAGGGACAGTTCTTTTTTGCTGTTGTTAATAGGCCCTGGCAAACTGTTGTTTTGCCCAGGTATATATGCATCTAGCTGTAGCGTGCGCAAATGCTCGAATAGCTGAAGTTGTCATCATTCAGGATTCAGCCCTCTTCCTAGGGTTTCTACAAGTTATGTTTCTGAATGGTAGGAAGGATAGTGGATGCAGCTTTCATCTAATGCACATGCAAAAGTATGTGCATGAATATTAAGGCATCATGCAATGAACAGTCTGCCATAAGAACACAGAGCAGAATACAATTTTTGTTCCTATAGTATGGCTCCAGCATAAGGTAAAGGTAAAGGGACCCCTGACTATTAGGTCCAGTTGTGACCAACTCTGGGGTTGCGGTGCTCATCTCACTTTATTGGCCGAGGGAGCCGGCGTACAGCTTCCGGGTCATGTGGCAGCATGACTAAGCCGCTTCTGGCGAACCAGAGCAGCGCATGGAAATGCCATTTACCTTCCCGCCGGAGCGGTACCTATTTATCTACTTGTACTTTGATGTGCTTTCGAACTGCTAGGTTGGCAGGAGCAGGGACTGAGCAATGGGAGCTCACCCTGTCGTGGGAATTCGAACCGCCGACCTTCTGATTGGCAAGTCCTAGGCTCTGTGGTTTAACCCACAGTACCACCCATGTCCCTTGGCTTCAGCATAGGCAGCTACTAATGGAGGAGGAGAGACGATTTTTGCCAATTTCACCTCCTTCTGGTAGCCCTTTCCATCCCCCAATCTATACTGGAAGGATGGGGGACTCTGCATAAAAGATTTTAACTGAGTGTTTGGAGCTGCAAGGGCAAGGGGGAATTGGCAAAAAAATTCCTGCTTCCCTATATTAGTGATCACCTCCTGATGGATCAAAAGCTCTTACACAAGGGCATCAATTGGACATAGCCCTTAAGAAGATCAAAAACTGGCTCGTCCAGCATCTTGTTCCCCACAGTGGTCAACCAGATTCTGGAGACAGAAAATAGCTATCACAACAAGTAATCAGTGTCATTTAACATCCTGGAGAAGTCGATAATATAATACCCCACCTATCTGACTGCATTGCCTCAGCCACTCTGGGCAGTTTCCAACATAATATAAAAACACAACTCAACATCAAGCATAAAAAGCTTCTCCACACAGGGCTGCCTTCAGATGTCTTCAGAAAGTCATGTAATTGGTTATCTCTTTGACATCTGATGCGGGTGAGGCATTCCACAGGGCGGGCACCACTACTGAGAAAGCCCTCTGCCTGGTTCCCTGTAACTCCACTTCTCGCAATGAAGGAACCTCCAGAAGGCCCTTGGAGCTAGACCTCAGTGTCCGGGCAGAACAATGTGAGTGGAGATACTCCTTCAGCTATACAGAACTGAGACCGTTAAAAGATTTAAAGGTCAACACAGTGGCATAGCATGGGTTTCCAATACTTGAGGTCACATGGGGGTTGGGGTGGAAGTACGCATGCACATTCAACTGCCTAATGGCGTCCACGTCATCCAGGAGACTACAGCCACAGAGATAAGAAAATAAGAGTCGTTCCGTTGTCTGGAGAGGTCACTTCCTGGTTTGCATGGAGAAGCCATTTTCAATGGAGCCCAGCTATGGAAGCAGCATTTGGTGCTGAAATTTTGCACCCCTAACAAATTTGCGCCCAGTTTAATCACCCCTGTGGCTCCCCCTCCGCACACTATGCCACTGGATCAACACCAGCACTTTGAAAGTGCTATGCTATTATGTTTACAAAGTAATCAGGTAAGATGAAGTTTGTGGTGGGGAGGAACTTTTGTGTCCTGGCCTCCTTTTCTTGTTGATGAACTCACAGAGGTGCCTAACTCACTTCGTTCTATTCCTTTGTCTTTGAGGCTTTGTTGCCAGGGCTGTGACACTTCTCTCGAGCTTTAAGAAACCCTTACATAAACTCACCTATCTTCTTTAAAGATTTTCCTGATGAAATCCCAAAGAGCAAGTAAATGATGCTGAGCTTTATTAACGAGAAGCCAGGCATATTTACCTAAGACTTCATTTATCCCAGCTACAATTGCCCTACCTTCTAATGCTCAGATTCAACTGGAAAAGCAAATTCAGTATAAATGGGTCCTGCTGAACTTCAAAGCCTGCAGCCAAGATGAAGGTGGGTTTCAAGCTAGGAAATGACATATCTGAGCAGTGATCAGTTGCGCTCTCCAGGCAAGTCTATTTAAAAGCACTTTCCATTTTAAATATGGCAATAAAATACCAGGCGCGCCAACCTCCTTGATAAGGCTAAAAGCAATACATCCAAATCCAATCTAAATTTGACATTGCCTAGAACAAGAATTCACATTGATAAGTCAGGGCTCGTTTACAGGGCAATAAATGGGTGGGTAGCTATAATATGGGTATTAAACTTGTAAAATATATTGATAGCAAGCAAGGGCTAAATAAATAATTTACTGTGAGAAGATTGGAAATCTTTACGTGGTACTTAATTGACCATTCGTGCTCCCACGTTCTTGATGGCTTTCTGCTTTGCATTTTCTTTCTTATTTATTTATTTATTTATTTTCAGATGCTCAAATTTCTCCTGTGTGTATTTTATTTCCAACCGGTTAGCATATCTCAGAAACCTGGACCAGTTTCCATCTTTGTTTTGTCTGTCGGTCAATTACATTCCCTTGAATGTGTTTGTAAACTTTAGAGCATGGGTAGACAAACTAAGGCCCGGGGGCTGGATCTGGCCCAAATGCCTTCCCAATGCGGCCCGCAGATGGTCCAGGAATCAGTGTGTTTTGACATGAGTAGAATGTGTCCTCTTTATTTAAAATGATCTCTGGGTTATTTGTGGGGCCTGCCTGGTGTTTTTACATCGCTCAGGAGTTTGTTGAACAGCGTTCCCCACCACTCTGCATGTAAGGGAGAGACTCCTGCACAGCACTTTCCTTCCTGGGGAAAGTATAAGGGAGGAAGGGACTATCTTCCACCGGGCTGAACAAAAGCTTCTTGATGCAAGAGAAATGCAAACAGAGGTTTCACAGAAAGTGAGTTGTAAGCACAGCAAAGGTGCATTTTATTATTGTGGTGTTTGATCTCAAGCTGTTTGAATGAGAAAGGTGTGGGGAGTGCTCTGTGTAGAAATTTAACTGTTCTGGCATGGTGACAGCTTTGCTTGTTTCAGTGCCTTTGAAAACATTCCATGAAGAAGATACAACAAGTAGGCTTGCCACATGTCCTCTTTTTCCAGGACACGTCCTCTTTTTCAGGGGTAAAATTTCTGTCCGGGTAGATTTTTAAAAATTTGCCAAAATGTCTCTGGCTACACTTTCTGGATGAGACATAGACATAACTGGTGGTTGAAGACTTGTTTTCCTCTTCTCTTATCCTGCCCCCCTCAGCAATATAACACAGCTTCTATAGCAGGCATCCCCAACCTACAGCCCTCCAGATGTTTTGGCGTACAACTCCCATGATCCCTAGCTAACAGGCCCAGTGGTCAGGGATGATGGGAATTGTAGTCCAAAACATCTGGAGGGCCAAAGGTTGGAGATGCCTGTTCTATAGCCTACATTTAAAATGAGGGTTTTCATAGTGTCCTATAACAAGGGGATCTCTCACTCACTCCAGAGGTTGTCCTTACAGGTTGCTTGAAGCGACTGGGAGTATTGGGAGGAGGCAGGCCAGGGTGGCATATTGTGGGACTCATCACAAAGAGCATAGACGGAAAAAGTGGACATTCGCTTTCCCTTCTATTCTCTCGCCAATGCAGAACAGCACCATTCTCCCATTTAATTTGAAATGTTCACTGTAGGCAACGAAACTAGTTTTCTGGTGCACAGATGTTGGAGATAAGCTTCACCAGGGTTTAGAACAGAATTTGCTAATGATGGTGCCCTGTCAGGGACCATGCTGAAGAGGACTGCACTGAGGAGGAATGGTGGGAGCCGCCCCCTGACCCTGAATCTTCCCAGGAGCAGGAGGACAGTATAGATTTAGAACAGTGGTTTGCAGATGGGCATAGTTCAGAAGGCAGAAGCTGGGAAATGCTGGATGGGGAACAGCTAGAAGGAGAAACACAGGAAGAGAGAGGGTTAACAGATTCACGGTCTCTGGACGGGATTCCTCTCCCCCCCACCATCCCCAAGGGCAAGGAGAGCTCAGAGAGTGTTAGAACAGAAAGCGCAGAGGCTACAAGCTCAGATAGGTAGGAGTGACATAAATTAATAGGGATGGAAGGGGGAGTGTCCCTTAATTGGGAGCACCGCCATTCTAGGAGATGTGTTCTTTGTTCTCTCACTGTGTTTATTAAATAAACTAACTGGTAAGACTTTCCTTTAGTTTGATCTGCTTATTTACTGACACGGGGGAGGAAGCCGACTCCCCGAAGCCTGACATGCCCTCTAGGTGTTTTGGCCCCAATTCTTATCACCCCCACCCATCATTTCCCATCGGAGCTATAGTTCATTAACACTCCACCCTGCCCCGCCTCGTTCTGCCCCTGTTCCATAGCCGAAGGTGGCACACGTGTCGGCGATCATGTGTCAGTTGGACGCACACAAAACGGTTGCCACCTGAACATGAAATGCAGAAGCTTCCTGTATGTTTTAAATCATGGTTGTAAATTTTTATTGTTTTATCTTGTATGTAAACCACTTTGAGATTTATTTCTACAATCAAGCAGAACAGGTGACTCCCCATACTCAGTCTGAACTGAGCACAAGCACTGAATGAGCAACGTCAGAAAGATAATCAGAAGGGACTGGCTGGTATGATTAAAATTTCACTTGGTGTTTTCATGAAGACAAGAGGTTTTTCTCCCTAGATACCCGCTCACATTTTAATAGCTGAGCCTTCAAATTTGATGTGCTGTTTGTGTGTGTGTGTGTGTGTGTGTGTGTGTGTGTGTGTGTGTGTGTATATATATATATATACACACACGTACATACCATGTTCTATAAGTGCACACAAAAAATAACAGAACTAATTGAACAATCACAGCAAAGGAGGTCAAAACCCAACAAACAGTGCAGCATTCATAATGACCCTAGAGAATTTTAACAGATGGACACTTGTAAATCTAACAGGATTCCTA
Organism: Podarcis filfolensis; assembly: GCF_964270895.1. NCBI lineage: Eukaryota > Metazoa > Chordata > Lepidosauria > Squamata > Lacertidae > Podarcis > Podarcis filfolensis. The sequence goes on along the minus strand of NC_139614.1, from coordinate 22,469,829 downwards.
CTGGTGAGGATGCCTTAGGTAAAATTCAGAATGTCTCATTAAACTGTCAGCCAGAAATGTGATGCTGCTCATGTGGACCATGCCAGTTACGCATCTGCACTGTACATACATATATCCATATATTAGGGATGGGCTTGACTCGCAAAATTCATGTCTACATCCAGAGCGAACCCCCTTTTTTGAAATTCATGTGCCACTCATGTTGAATGCTTTGGTCTAGCTCACTTAGATTATGAGGAACGGCAAAATACAAAACACTGTATAGATTTAGGAGACTTTGTGCTTCTCTGTATTGCATCCTTGTACAATACAGAATTACCGAGGCTGATTGAGAAGATCATTTGTTTTGTCAATGGTGCCCTTGAGACCTTCCCCTTGTGCCCATGAAGCCTCTGCCCCCACCCACGCTTAGCCCCCACTTGGTCATGAGATGGTGAGTGTGCTTATCTGTTTCTCCACTGAAAAGTGTCAGTGTACCCACGGGCCTTTAAAAAGTTGGCGACTTTAGGAAAGAACTGCTGCAACTTTTGTTAATGGGCTTTCACCGCTGGTCAGTTCAGCAGAAATGGTTTTGTTTGGTACTAGTCAGAGGGGGAAAAATAGTCATAAAAAGATTGCTTCCTTTGCTACAGCTACAATTAAGATATGGAAAGAATAGTCACCCAGAACTGTGGCATGCTGTTATGGAGACAAAACATAATATGTTATTGCAAATTATGTTTTCCTAGCTTATTGTTTAACACAACATTCATTCATTGAGAGCAAACCAGAAGGGCAGTCAGTTGGGGGGGGGGGGGAATAATGAAGAGCCTTTAATATGTTAAAGATTAACACATTTCCTTGTGGCATGGATTTTTACGGTCTACTGTTCACTTCATCAAATGTATGGAGAGTTCTAGAAAGTTCGGAGGTATAATTCCCTCATCGATTTTCACTGCATTGTGTATATGCTGATAGATAAGTGCCTTATCATATCCTGCAGCGGTTTTTCTAAATTAAAAAGCTCCAAATGCTTTAGTGTTTCCTCATGGGGCAGGTTTTCTAGTCTCTTGATCTTTGTAGCTGCCGCTTGCTATACCTTTACCAGCTCTGAGTTTTTGGTGGAAGGCAAACTGCAGTGGAATGGAAACAATACTGCATGCGACAAATTCAGGGCGAAAGAGAAAATGTTGCTGTCAGGGGCTCGGGAGCAGAAGCACAGGGGAGAGAGGAAATGGAGAGCGAAGGGGAAGAATCCGAGGGCAGCGTAGGGGAGTATGACAGTGACCCGAGAGATTCCATGAGCTTCTCCAGCGAATCAGAAGATTCCCAGAAGGGGGCGCCGATGGTCAGGGCAAGGGGGGTCCCAGGGGGGACGCACCAGAAACAAGGGGCCAGCGGGGACCCCCAAAGCAGCAGCGGGGGATCAGGACCAGTTTCCCCACCAGAGCGTAGTGGGGGGGAAGAGTCACATGTGTCAGGACCAGCGTCTCCTCCAGCGGGGAGAGAAGATGAGTCAGGGCTGACCACACCTCCATCGGAGAGTGGGGAAACGGAGGGGACGTCAGTTGCAGCTAGCCTCCCCGAAGGGGGAAGCAGTGACAGCAGCAGTGAAACGGTCAGGAGGAAAGTTGCCGGCTGGGCGCGCGAGCCAAGTTCAAATGTACAGACAGCAGGAGACCCGGATTGGGAACCAGCTCCTAAAGCCCGCCGGAGGGAGGGAGAAGACTCAGGGGACTCAGCGTCAGAAGAGTCTAGAAAGGGTGAGACCCCGACGGACAGGCGGAACCAGAGGAGGAAAGAGCAGAGGAAGAGGTGGACCAAGGCTAGAGTCTTAAACTGGTGTCTGGGGGGAGGAGATTCAGACGGAGCTTCAGCGGTCTAGAGTTTGAGACGTAGAGCGGCACGCTGCGGCTGTGGAAGTGGAACTGAACTTCAATAAAGACTTTCGTACTTAACAGCGAAGCGGCGTTGGTCCTTTGTGAGCTGGGACCTCGGGCAGCTCTGACAGTTGCCTTCTTGCATCCCTGCTCCTAGAATTGTTGCAATGAAGCAGAACCATTTGTGTCATCTTGGGGTACTTTGATAAAAAATGGAATAAAAATGTAAGAAATTTAATAACCAGAGCCCCAGAGCAGGGAACCTCTGGCTCACCAGATGTTGTTGTGTCCTGCCTGGACCTCCCCAGTAGGAGTCAACTCCTAGGGACCATGGGGGCTTCACCCCCCCAATAAAATATTTCGGTGGCTGCCCCCCAAAAGTTAATGGCCATTGCCATTCAAATGGTGTGTGTGCACCACATCCTGTAATCAATTATGTGGGGTGGGGTTTACCTGCCCCCCCTATTTTATTCAAGTTGGCACTCCTGACCTCCCCATTACCTCAGCTTAATATGAGGTGGGCCTCAGCTCCCTCAGGAGATTTGGGGCAAGTAGAACGCATGCCTTCTCTGACCATGTGCGGAGTGAGGTGAGTGACGGAGACTCAGAGTTTGGCTAAAGCGTATAATGCTGTTACACCAGGATTGTAGACAAGGCAGAGCTAGATGGGTCAATGGTCTGACCCGGTTCAAGGCAGAAGAGAACAGAGTTAATTATAGAGAAGGAAAAAGGCAACTGCTGCTGCATGCAGGTTTGCAAAAACATGCTCATCTGCAACTTTATGCTGCTTTTTCCTATTAACCTTTTTTCAACAGCGTAAGTGCATTGTTAGGGAAAGATCTCATTTAGCCTGCATTTCAAGTAAACAGGATAAGAATTGCCATCACCATTAGCAGTATGGAGAAAACTACCACAGAACTGACTTCCTTTCACAGCAATGGCCTGAATAGTGCTTTTCACACTGCAATTAAAAAATGTGTTGAGGGAGTTAAAAGACCATGTAGAATATTTTCTTGGGCCAAGACAAAAGGCAAGAGAGTACATCTCTTATTAAGAAGAAATATGTATAGCCGTGCTTCTGGGAATAGGGATTATCCTCTTCCATAAACATCGTTTTGATGTTTTGTTAAACAAAAGGAAAGAGATTTCTTTTTCAAGGGGAAAAAAGGAGTCTAGCTCATATAGAAATGTAGTTAAACAGAAATGTAGATATGACGGCCCCCTCCCTGACCCAAACAGGAGGCAACTTCACCAACAGAGGTGGTTTTCAAGTAGTGCGACTGGTTCAACAGCACTGGGCACTGTGCTGCAGGGGGTGCCACAACAACGCTGTAGGACAGAGCTCAAGAGGCTGGGGGAGCACCAAATTTTAGTGTCTCACAGGGTGTCAGGCTCTTGAGGATCCAACCCCCCACGGTAGGTTTCCAGGAATGGATAAGACAAGGAAGTCCTTACCAATGCTTTTTATTCAATATTCACAGAGAGAGGCTTAGAAACGCAGCCCCTTGGAGTATGGTGTTGCTCCAAATTAAACCCCACCAACTCTGTCTCTCCCATAATGTGTCATCACTATGGAGGCTGAGCTGTGCCTTCTGACTCTGAGCTCTCTGCTCTCCTACTTTCAATGCCTGCCAGGTTCTGGGAGGGGGGTGGGTCTGGAATGCTTTCTAAAGACACTGTGTCATTCAGCTGTCGTCCCCCCCCCGGGCTTATTCTTCCTCCTTTTCCTCCCCTCCCCTCCCATTATTTCCCAGCTTCCCTCCTCATCTGCCTCTGAGCCATGGCCTCCCTCAAACCCCTGTTGTCATTCTGAACTGTCTCCTCCTTTTCTGGAATGGTCAGGCTGGGGAGGCAGTCTCCACCATTCCTCTTCTGCCCAGTCTCTGACACAGGGATCTGCTGAAATATGTGAGCCCAAAGTCTGCCACTGCTGCCACTTTCAGAACTTTAAGTCACGGCAAATCATTTTTAAGGATTAGAAACACAGAACGCAGAAAGCTGCCTTATACAGTGTTCACACCATTGGTCCATCTTGCTCAGTAATGTCTACAGTGATTGGCTCGCCAGGGTTTCAGACTGGGGTCCTTCCCAGCCTTACCTGGAGATGCCAGAGACTGAAGCAGGTGCCTTCTGCATGCAGAGCAGATGTTATGTCAGTGAGCTACAACCCTTCTGTCAGGAAGGATGGGAGAAGGAGTACAGCATCATCTGGAGGGTCACAGCCTTAGGTTTCAGGATAGATTTATTTTTGTATTATATTGTATTATAGTTTTATGTTGTTGTTGTTTAGTCGTTTAGTCGTGTCCGACTCTTCGTGATCCCATGGACCAGAGCACGCCAGGCACTCCTGTCTTCCACTGCCTCCCGCAGCTTGGTCAAACTCATGTTCGTAGCTTCGAGAACACTGTCCAACCATCTCATCCTCTGTCGTCCCCTTCTCCTTATGCCTTCCATCTTTCCCAACATCAGGGTCTTTTCCAGGGAGTCTTCTCTTCTCATGAGGTGGCCAAAGTATTGGAGCCTCAGCTTCAGGATCTGTCCTTCCAGTGAGCACTCAGGGCAGATGTCCTTAAGAATGGATAGGTTGGATCTTCTTGCAGTCCATGGGACTCTCAAGAGTTTCCTCTAGCACCATAATTCAAAAGCAATAGTTTTATAGTTTTTGTATTATAGTTTTATACTACATTTCCATTATATTCCCAAAAGAATAAAAAACAAAAAACAAAATTATGATGGAGCCTGAAACAGTAGAATTATAATGGGATTGGGATGAATGAATGGACTTCTACAGTGAGAATAGGTTTTGTCCTTTACGAACATGGTGGGAGAAAGGCAGAGGGAAGATTGGGTTTGAAGTGCAATGCCTTCGCATCCTAACCTTAACAGGGTTTATGCAAGTACGACTCTGGAAGGAAAAGAACCCAAAATTCAGAACCACAAAGTCTTTTGAGTTTCTGCTCAGTTTAACTAGCAAAAATTGCTGACTTCCAGAGTGCTGATTTTGCAGCCTTTTAAAATCCTGAGCATGAAATAAATATCTGGATCTTAATAAATGTCTCATTTAGATATGGTTAATATATTTAAATGTGAGATGATATAAATGATATATTTTTATTGCATGTCTTGCTACCTTTCCGTATTGATTCAGATAAATGCAAACTTTAAAAACTGCAAGGGGCTGTCTAAAAAATTGGTTCTCTTAGCATAATGTTATCTATTGGAACAAAATGTTATTATGCAAAGTTCCGAAGATTAAGTAGACTGTATCAGTGCAATTAACATCATATCTCAAGAGTAAAGCAGTGACTATATCATGTAAATGCAGTGATAAAAATGGCACCGAGAATGAGATTGGAATTTTACAACAGAGAAATCCAAGTAGCATTTCTTTAGCATTCCTCACAATTACTCTCCATTAGATGAATTGGCTTTGTCAACATATCACAATCCTCAGAGCTGAGATACAGTCAGAAAAGATGCAATAATTATAACATATTCTACATACTTTAGACCCATGTTGGGAAAATATTCATAGGGCAATAAAAATGACTAACAAAAATGTATTAGTGAAATATATCTTAACACTGAAAGGAACTGGTGAGGCCAGCAGGAACAGTTATGCATCCTTTTAATTGGGTGAATCAATGGATGACAGACTGTCATTCCCACCAACCAATCACTACCTTTGTCAGATAAATCTGTGGCTCACTTATTCTATAGGCCATTTTTCAAAATAATTTGATCCCTTTGCCTCTGCTGGAGTTGATCTATGTCATATTTTTAAGACAACCCTTAGAATTTGACTTAACTTCCCTATAAAGCACCAAACCTTTTCTAGTTCCTGCTTTAAGCATCACCTTTTCATTTTTCTTTCACCTTAAAAGAAACATTGACTTGCTCAAAGGACCAAGATAGATCAGCGTATCTTAAACATCTCCTAAACAGAAAGGCAGAAAACCAGCGCTGCGTCCAATGGGCTTTTGTTTCACGGATCGCTGTGGGATTTTCAGTGGGATGTATGCATAACTGTGAGCTGTATCCCAGCTTAAGATAGCAGTGCCTTGTCTGCAGCAATTATTGATTGTGCATTGATGCACGGCATTGAAAACAGTGAAATGCTCATGGGCCACACATACAACTGCCTAGACTGTGCTGGTTTCCCCCCCAGACCCATGGTAGCTGCCTGTGGCTCCTTGCTAACAATCATTGGATCATCTAATTAGTCTGATACAAGGACAACATAGAACACAGTGGTACCTTGGTTCTCGAACTTAATCTGTTCCAGAAGTCCGTTCGACTTCTGAAATGTTCGAAAATGAAGGCGCAGGTGTCCCGGAAACAATAGCCGACGGCTGCATTGGATGTTCGGCTTCCGAAAAACGTTCAAAAACTGGAACACTTACTTCTGGGTTTTCTGCATTTGGGAGCCAAAATGTTCAGGTACCAAGGTGTTTGAGAACCAAGGTACCACTGTACTGCATGCCACCCCAAAGCACATTAATGTACTTCTCAAGGAGAAGTAGATCATGCCAGTGGCATAGCATGGGTGGGGGACCACAGGGGTGGTTGCCCCAGGCACAAAATCGTTAGGGGGCATGAAATTTCAACATCCAGTGCTGCCTCAATACAGCTGGGTGCTTCTCTTGCTGGGCTTCATCAAAAACGGCTTCTCCGTGCAAACCAGGAAGTGACATTTCCAGACAACAGAACGACTCTTCTGGATCATGAACATGTCAAGCATCCCTCACTTCAGTGTGAATTACACCTGCTTGAACGGGAGGCTGTTTCCAATTAGAACGTGCCCCTCCAAAGACATTGTGAAGGAGGAATTCCCAGAACAGGACTCCACAGTTGCTGCTTGCAGTGACGCTCTTTTGTTTGCTTCAGTGTGTGTATATACACATTGATATTTTCAAGATGTTTACATGAATATTCTGAATTGTAAAACAAAATATAATTAATTTTTTCTGTTTTACAATTCAGAATATTCATTTAAACTTCTTGAAAACATCAGTGACTTCCCTTCTTCTCCTTCCATGGTTCATTTTGCATATCATAAATCCCTGCTTATTTTACATAAACTAAACCATTCAGTATTCCATTATTACATCCATCACAACTTATTTACCCTGTTGAATTTAACTTAATGCTGCCGTTTTCAAATGTACACAGTTCCCCCCCATATATTCAGTAAACATTTTCCAATCTTCACTTTCTTGTTTGCTTCAGTTTGTACCTTTAGTGAATGTTTTTTCTCTCTCCCCTGTGGAATTGTGATAGTCCAGTATTGTGGAAGGGCATAGGAGAACAGTGATTGCGAATAATTTTTTTTAAAAGAAGCAATAGTGGCTGAGACAGGTGACGGACAAGCAAATTACCTGCAAGACACAGCTCACTTAGAGATTGGCATAACCCAACATGTATATTCAATGAGAAAAGAAAATGCTCATTAGATACAGGACCACGGGAAAGAGCAAGCACCACCTTGTAAATGGTGCAGATCAAAACCGCTCAGAGCCAGTTTATCTTGCTATGTAGAGCAGTGCTGAAAGAAATCCTTTACTAAGAACTGTTACCTAAAAAAAAGAAAAGAAACAACAACTTTACTTTGAAATCACTCCATCAGCAGCATTTTCAATGAAACAGTGTCAGGGATGATGGGCAGTGATAGCTGAAGCGCTGGCAGGAGAGTCTAGTGGCAGTTAAGGAAGAGTAGTGTCAGCATCAAGGAAGAGCAGGAACCTCTGGGATGTCAGGTGAAGGGAGGAAGAACAGAAAGCTAATAGTCACAGTAGGTAGGATTGTATCCCCACTGCGAAGGGAAGCATGCCCCAGAACGTCAGTTGCTGGAGATTGCAATTGAGGAGAACCCTGTTGCACTTGGATCTTGTTTTGGAGTTTCCCATAGGCATTTTGCTGGGTACTGTGAAGACAGGAGCTCATCCACAGCAGAGTTTAGTGAGGGTCTGAAGCTGCTCGTGTCCCTCTTTTGTGTTTGTGATGTCCTCCACGTCAAAGAGGCAGATTACACTTTACACTTACCAAATTCATTTCCTCCCAATCCACAGATCATCTGATAAGGAGAGAAAATCCAATACAGTGGTAACCTTGGTTCTTGAACTCAATCCATTATGGAAGTCTGTTTGACTTCCAAAAAGTTCACAAACCAAGACATGGCTTCTGATTGGCTGATTGGCTCTGGAAACAATGCCGACAGCTGAAACAAATGTTTGGCTTCTGACAAACATTTGCAAATTGGAACACTTAATTCCAGGTTTGCGGTGTTCAGGAGCCAATTTGTTCGTCAACTAAGCCATTCGGGAACCAAGGTACCATTGTATAAAACTGCACATTACTCAACTGAGTACATATTGAAGCACATTGTGTGGATGGTTGTTTTTTTTTTTTACATGCTTGGCGTCATTTTATTGAGTGAGGTTTATTGCCACACCCCATGCTACCATTTTGTTTCCATCTGTGTAAAGGAAAGAATGTAGCCATGGGAGTACCCAGGATTTATGGGGGGGGGGGAGAACTGAGTTATCTGTGATGTGATTGGTCTGTTAGTTATGTATTTTTATTTGTTTACTTGATTTGGAGAGGGGCAGCTGCAACCCCTGCACTACTCTGGCTATGCCCATGAATGCAGCCTGCCCATTTCCACTGGTTGCTGAATTTTTATTTTGTAAACAGTTCTTTTGCACAAAACTGCTCTTGCACAAAACAACTGTTGTAAAAACAAAAAAGGAAGCTGCAGCGTTTCAGGTGAGCGACTCCAATCCTTGCCTGGATTGGAGTGACACACATTTTTTAATGTTTATTTTTGAATGCTCTTTGTGCAAATCTGGTATCTCTCTCTCTCTCTCTCTCTCTCTCTCTCTCTCTCTCTCTCTCTCTATATATATATATATATATATGGAGATTTCTCTGTCTCCTGAGAAATCTCTATGTGGGACAAGAAGCTACAGTTAGAACTGGATATGGAATAACTGATTGGTTCAAAATTGGGAAAGGAGTACGACAAGGCTGTATATTGTCTCCCTACTTATTTAACTTATATGCAGAATTCATCATGCGAAAGGCTGGACTGGATGAATCCCTAGCCGGAATTAAGATTGCCGGAAGAAATATCAACAACCTCAGATATGCAGATGACACAACATTGATGGCAGAAAGTGAGGAGGAATGAAAGAACCTTTTAATGAGGGTGAAAAGGGAGAGCGCAAAATATGGTCTGAAGCTCAACATCAAAAAAACTAAGATCATGGCCACTGGTCCCATCACCTCCTGGCAAGTAGAAGGGGAAGAAATGGAGGCAGTGAGAGATTTTACTTTCTTGGGTTCCATGATCACTGCAGATGGTGACAGCAGTCACGAAATTAAAAGATGCCTGCTTCTTGGGAGAAAAGCAATGACAAACCTAGACAGCATCTTAAAAAGCAGAGACATCATCTTGCCGACAAAGGTCCATATAGTTAAAGCTATGGTTTTCCCAGTAGTGATGGTGCTGGAGGAGACTCTTGAGAGTCCCATGGACTGCAAGAAGATCAAACCTATCCATTCTTAAGGAAATCAGCCCTGAGTGCTTGAAGGACAGATCCTGAAGCTGAAGCTCCATACTTTGGCCACCTCATGAGAAGAGAAGACTCCCTGGAAAAGTCCCTGATGTTGGGAAAGATTGAGGGCACAAGGAGAAGGGAATGACAGAGGACGAGATGGTCAGACAGTGTTCTCGAAGCTACCAGCATGAGTTTGACCAAACTGCAGGAGGCAGTGGAAGACAGGAATGCCTGGCGTGCTCTGGTCCATGGGGTCATGAAGAGTTGGACACGACTAAACAACTAACAACAACAACAACATTTCAAGAAGTAAAAACGTAAAATAAAAAACTGCGAGCGGAGTAAACAATGCTCAGTTACCTCAGGTTTTTGAAACTTCTGGTGCATGGGGAAGTACTAAAGGGGGGAATAACACACAATGCAAAGGCCTGCCATCAACCACTGCCTACTAGTGTGGATTGGAAACATCAAAATATATTTGAGAGACAAGAAGTGAAACTGCTCTAGTGTGGATGAAGGTGTACAATTGCACACACAGTAACAAAACCCCACATACATAGGCAGTGTCCCCCAAACAAGAAGTCCATCCCACTTGCCCCCATTTCTGAACTCCAGTCCTTAACATATGTTCTTATTTTTCTTTATTGTCCACCTAGAAAGATACTTTGTCCCTTTTCAGTGGCAGACTTTGGGGTCTCAAATTTCAGCAGTGCCCTGTGGGGTGCTAAAATTCAGTGCCCCTGTCTCTCACCTTCCATTCTACATTATAGTTGCGAAGCCCCTAAGACTTGGCACCCAATGCAACCAAACCAGTCGTTCTGCCCTTCTGTGCCCCTCCCCAAATTTATAACAATAACAATAACAATAACAATAACAATAACAATAACAATAACAATAACAATAACAATAACAATAATAATTTAATTAATATGTTTATTAATTTGTTGGGAGCTGCCCAGAGTGGGCATTATTATTATTATTATTATTATTATTATTAGGCCACTGCCCACTTCCTCATTAACACCGTAATGTTGGTAAAGTCCTGAATGCTGAACTAGATTTGCCTTTGACCTGATTCAGCAAGTTTCTCCTTATGTTCCACTGAAATTGATTTCCTAAACCTCTGAATATCAAACCTCTTTCTCTGTTCTGGGCAGATCTTGATATCCCAAACAACGTTCTGGGTCACTGCAATGTCTCATTTTCCTACACATCTTTTTTTTTTTGTAGTACATATATTGATTGCTTCCAGAGAAGAGCATATCTACACAATCTCATTCTTTTTCTTTGCATATAAAAACAGTATTTGGAAGAATAACCGCTATTTTATTGAGTTGAATAGTTCAATAAACACATGCATGCACACACAAACACACACCAAGCAGATCTGCTTTAATAGTTATAAAATTGCACATATATTAATCTTTGACTTGCTAAGTGGATTCAAATACTGAATAGCTTTCGCAAACTTATAATTAATCAGTTAAGACAATGAATCTTCAAAATAACCTCTCAAGGGACAAGCTGGCTTAACAAGAATATGAAGTGCATATGTTCTTATTAGCCACGACTAATAAGACAGACGGTCAGATTTATAGCAATTTAGACCATAATAGGTCTAACCTTATTACACAGGCTTGCACACAAAGAATAAGAAACTGTAGCTGACATTTACATTTTTTTATCTACCTTCTTGCATATGATATAGTTCCCATTTAAGGGAATTGCATAAGCCAAGGGCAAGTGTCCCAAAACCAAGGCACAATTTATTAAAATACCTGTAATTGTGTGTATATGTATATGTATATATCACATACATATACAGACAACTCTCCACATACCCTGTGGTTATGTTCCAGGACCCCGGGCACATAAGTGAAATGGTGCAAAGTGGGGAGCACCCTCTAAACACCCTTTAAACGTCCTTTCTGCTGTTCTCTCTACAGTATCCAAAAATATCCACAACTAGAATTGAAGCAGCAGCGGTGGCTGCGCTACCCTGCACTTCAGCTGTTAGGCGGGGAAGCTGAGCAGCGTAAACTAAGCCCTGCTACACCTCTGGTGTCAGGACCTGGGCAGAGGAGGAGTGGTGGAGACCACTTCCCCATCCTGACCCTTCCAGGGAGGAGGAAGAGGAAGACAGTATAGATTTACAACAGGGGTTTGAGGGAGGTCACAGCTCAGAGGCAGGTGAGGAGAAAAGTTGGGAAATCATGGGAGAGCCAGAGAATCACCTGGCTGACACGTTGTCATTAGAAAGCATTCCAGATCCTCCATCACCCAGAACCCGGCGAGCCTTAAAAGTAGGAGAGCAAAGAGCTCAAAGACCGAGGGGACTTAGCAGCACCGGTAGAGGAGGTGATGAGGATGACGAATGAGGAAGTGGGAGAAATGGGGGAGGGTGGAGAGTCACTCGGGACAATGCCATTCTCTAAGAGTCTGGTTCTATAGCCTTCCTCTGTAAAGATTGAAATAAAAAAGGACTGTAAATTTTTCCTTGTCTTTATATTTTCCTGGGCAGCCAGCCGGGAGCAGAAGAAGAAGAATAGACTTTATTTGCATAGCCAACAGGCCATTGCATCGAAGGACAGACAGAAACAAAAATACATTACGGAAATAGTTATCATAAAATAATCTCAGTACTTAAAACTTGGCAGAGGTAATGATAATAATAATAAGATCCTAGGCGACGACACTGATGTCATTCAGACAGCCGCTCTCAGTCTCATTGCTCTCTTGACAAACCTGGCAACCTTCTCTGTTGTCGAGCTGCTCTGGTCGGCTAGGAGTGAGAACAACTTGGCTTCACAAGAGCGGCCCGGGATGGCAGATAATAGCGGCGTGATGGTCTCATCCCTGAGATCTTTATACAGGGAGCAGGACAAGAGAACGTGTGACACAGTCTCCACGTAACCAGCTCCACAGGGGCAGAGCCGGTTCTCGAATGAAATTTTTTGATATCTACCTTCAAGAACAGCTGATGGTAACATATTTAGTCTGGCCAGTGTAAAGGCCCGCCTAAGTTTTGGAGTGTTTAGGGTAGACAAATAAGGTGCCCGAAAGCCAGCCGGGAGCTGCTGACAGCATCCTGACATCTGGTCTCTTGGGGGTTTCCTCTGCCCTCGCTGACGTCCTCTTCGGGCTCCAGTGAGGGTCTCCTCATGAGCCACAAGGACTCTCCAGCTCCCTCGCACCATTTCCAGGTATGAATTGAATTATTTATTTCCCAGCCCGGCACGTATACAAGGTCACATGCGAGTTGATCTTATGTAAGTGGAGGCGGGATAGGAATATGTATAGGAATATGACTAGATAGACTAATAGATAAATATAGATATAAATATTGATTCATCTGCATGTTTCTTGGACTGACTTCCCATGAACATCTCTTATATGCTGAAATGAAATCCATTATATGCTAAAATTGGGGTTACTGTCAGGGGTCCTTTACCTTTACCTTTATGGGCCATAAGGTAAAGGTAAAGGGACCCCTGACCATTAGGTCCAGTCATGGCCGACTCTGGAGTTGCGGCGCCCATCTCACTTTACTGGCCGAGGGAGCCAGCGTACAGCTTCCGGGTCATGTGGCCAGCATGACTAAGCCGCTTCTGGCGAACCAGAGCAGCGCACGGAAATGCCGTTTACCTTCCCGCCGGAGCAGTACCTATTTATCTACTTGCACTTTGACGTGCTTTCTAACTGCTAGGTTGGCAGGATTATGGGCCATACTATCTCATATAAAAACCAGTCTTCGGGCTCCCAAATGAATTTAATTGGCTGCACATTCTGCATATATCCTTAACACCCATTATTAATGAGAAAGAGATTCACTGCTCTGCTGATGCACAGTTACTCTGCCTTGATACCAAATGAGATAAAAATAAATCCCACTTAGGAGGCTCGTTGAAAGTGGAAAGTCTGCAACAGATGCTCAAAAGACAATAGAGATGGTGCTTGTCTGATCTAAAATGGGGAGGAGTTCCAAAGAATAAGTGCTGCCATACTAGAGACTCGGATCCATCATCTTGCAGAATGGACCATCTGATAACATAGTAACTGAAGGATGCCTTCACATGACGAGTGCAGCTATCCAAGGATACTGAATGCTACTGTTACAGGATTGAAAGTCAGGAGAGCTGCTAGCAATCAGCGTATCCAGTACTGAGATAAATGGACCAATGGTATGATGATGATGATGATGATGATGATGATACTCCACCCATCTGGCTGGGTTTCCCCAGCCACTCTGGGTGGCTCCCAACAGAATATTAAAAACACGATAAAACATCAAACATTAAAAACTTCCCTAAACAGGACTGCCTTCAGATGTCTTCTAAAAGTCAGATAGTTGTTTATTTCCTTGACATCTGAAGGGAGGGCGTTCCACCTGGTGGGCACCACTACCAAGAAGGCCCTTTGCCTCATACCCTGTAACCTCACTTCTCACAGTGAGGGAACCGCCAGAAGGCCCTTGGCGTTGGACCTCAGTGTCCGGGCTGAACGATGGCGGTGAAGTTGCTCCTTCAGGTATACTGGGCCGAGGCCATTTAGCGCTTTAAGGTCAGCACCAACACTTTGAATTGTGCTCGGAAAGATACTGGGAGCCAAACGTACTGTGACTCAATATGAGGCAGCTTCCTATGAATCAGATTAAAGACTCATCTAGTCCAGTATTCTGTTCTCACAGCAGCCAACCAGTTGCCTATGGAAAACCCACAAACAAAGGCTGAGTGCAGCAGCAGTCTCCCACTTATGATACCCAGAAACTGGTATAAAGAGGAATACTGCCTCTGGCAGTAAGGTAGACCATAGGCATCCTGGCATGTAGCCATTAGCAATCCTATCTTCCCTGGAAGGAGGATGGAAGGGCTAAAAAGTTCTCTAGTCCTACTCAGGAACAAAGCAAGACAATCTGTGCCAGCCCCACATGAATCAGCCTAGCAAATCTCACTGAGTAAGAAGACGTCATTTTACTTATATGTATAAGATTCATTGATAATTCTGAGGGTTCCCTGTTATTCTTTTCCACCATCTTGGTTTTAATCAAGCAAACCATGGAATATCATTGTCTCACATGGCAGGTTCCCCCCACACAAAAAGTGTTTGAAGTAGATATCCAAGTTTGCTGTGTCTATTTTTTTTTTTTTTAGTGGGGCTTTTTACAGACCCACAAAGAAATCTTATTTATTACAGTGAAAGCAGACTGGGGCAATAATCATCAAAGTAATATTTACCCCTTAATAACTGTCTATTTTTATACTGGTGTTAGAGGTTAATAGCACTGTTATTTACTCCTCTGCCAAAAAGAACTGAGGGATGTGAAATGTAGCAGTCAATAAAGCAGAGCCGTCAGATAAATAACATTCATATTATTCCCTGACAAATCCTTTTGCAACACAAGGGTATAAATAACACTAAGAAAGCAGTTTCTGCATTACAAGTTTACTGATGTGTAAAATGTAATTTTAAAAAGAGCCCAAAGCCCTGGGAGCATGATGCATCGCAACATGATATATAGGAGGAGATGTATGGGAAATTCACCACCTATGAGGAGAAGAACCTGGAAAGTGAGACATCTCTGTAAAGATATTTTAGAGGGAGGGGGGACTACACAAAAGAGAATGGCCTGGAGTGTGTCTCCTGACTCATAGGGATGAACACTCTTCGGTAGTGAAACCCTAACGCTACTTTAGTCAATAGCATCGGGCTTTCCCATAATGTTGGGAAAGCCATTACCCTAACCCAGAGATGGGCAAACCTGTGGTCCACCAGATTACACTGGACTGCAACTCACATTAGCCCAGACAGCATGACCAATGATCAGTGGTGTAGCATGGGGGGTGCAGGGGGGGCCGGCCGCACCGGGCGCAACATCTGGGGGTTAGGGTTAGGGGGCGCAAATCCACGGGTTAGGGGGTGCAAATTACTTGCCTTGCCCCGGGTGCTGACAACCCATGCTACGCCACTGCCAATGATTAAGGATGATGGGAGCTGTTCTCCTGGAACATCTAGAGGGCTACAAGTTAGCTACCCCTGTCCTAAATATTTGGAAGAATTAAAAAACCCAACAGGTTCTATGTCAGCTTCAGAACTAACTGGCTCCTTAAACTAGCTTCTACAAGTATGGAGAATAAGGCAATTATTGAGTACAAGGAAGTGCTATTTTTCTAGAAAAAGAAGTGCCAGAACTTACCACAAATGCCTCCCTTCAGGGGTGCCAGCTTGAATAAAATATTGGGGGGGGGCAAGATAAGCCCCAGACTGGATAATTTATCACATGATGCAGTGCATGCACACCATTTGAATGGTAATGCCCATTAACTTGGGAAGGGGGCTGGCCTCCTCAAATATTTTATTGTGGGGGGAGAAGACCCCTTAGCTCCTAGGAGTTGGCTCCTATGCCTCCCTTGGTCTCTTATAATGGCAATGGTGCCCACCTGAGAGGTGCTGGAACTGAATTCCTGTGAGTTCCAGCTGAAAAATAGCCCTGGTCCGAGGTATGATGGCTATATACTTCTGACAGGTTCAGAAGTACCATGTTTCAGAATACCATTGTTGAGGAACAACAACAGGTGAAGGCTCTTTTCAAGCATGTCAGCCTTCCATACGTTTGCCACAGGAGGCTGGACAAGATAGGTCTGTGGTTGAATCTGGCTCTTCTTGTTTTCCTCAGTCTGACGCCCTATCCTATGATGTGTGACCCAAATCTGATTGTGGGCAGACATATGAATAAAAGACCGAGCAACTGAACAGAGAACTGGTTTTATTGCTTCAAAGATTGTGCGGGTGAAAATGTGAGCTTCCGAAAGCAGTTTTTTCCTCAGCGTAAGCATACAGAACAAATTAGGATGGATTACAATATTGAGTTCAAATAGCTTAACGAGAAGATAAAATAGCTTACGCAAAAGTTAAATCCCTAGCAATGAAGTTAACTCGTTGTGTGTGTGTGTTGAACTATGGTTTACATTCGCCAAGAGGATTGTGAAGCTCAAATGATACGATAGATAATGGCCTTGCCTTAGTCCTGATGTTGTAATTCCAAAGAGAAACTATATTTCTTATTCATTGCTTTGTCTCTGGAGGTGGTTTTGTAATTTCACCTTCAAGACATATTTATAATCTAATTAACAGTAGCTTTAACTAATTTCCTGACTAATCTAATTAATTAACATGAACTAATTTTCTGCTTCTTTGTTCTGAATACTGGCAGGTGTGATTAGGCAAAAACGTGTAACAATACAATGTTGGTCTGCTTTTCCTTTTAAAATAAATCATGTCAGAGATAAGTCCAAAGAAGAGCCCTGTGTCATCTCAAAGTGATCTTGCAGTATTTTAAACCCATAAAACATAGACTCCAAGAAAGCTATATTTTCTTGTTCTAAAATTCCTTAAGATGTCCTTCAAAAAGAGTTATATTGTTGTTGTGTTTGCTTGGAAATTTTTCAGACCATTCCACAAACACATTGTACTTACTTCTGAAACACCTGAGTTTCCAGGTGTCCTTACTCAAGACATCCAGAGCCACAAGTACAAAATTTCCTATGATTCCCAAACACTGCCACAGTTTCATACAGGGCCGAGAAAGGAAACTCGAGGTCCTTCAGAAGCTGCCGGACTCCAATTCCCAGCATCCTTGAACACTGGCCATGCTGGTTAGGGCTGATGGGAGTTGAAGTCAGAGGCAGATTTAGGGCAGCACAAGCAGTGCAGCCACACTGGGCATGCAGCTGAGGAGGACGCCTTCACAAACCCTGGTAAGCACTTGCCCATCTTTGGGAAGGAGGCATGAGGGCTCTAACAGGGTCCAAGAGTTCTCCTTACTCTTTCCCAAAACCGGGCAAGTGCGTACTGGGCTTTGGTAAGGAGCTGGGAGGGCTCTAGGACCCTGCCAGAGCACTGTGACTCCTTGTCAGGGACTGGCTGGATGAGAAGAGTGGTGGGAGATGCCAGTCCAAGAACCTCTCCAGGGATGACACAGAGGAAGAAGACTTAGACCCAGGACAGTGGAGGTGGGGCACTGAGGACCAGTTTTTGGAAGGGACAAGCTGAGAGGTGATAGAAGCAGGAGGTTTGAGTGAACAGACAAAGCCGGTCAAGGACAGGGTGGGTGCTGAGGGTCTTAGAGTGGGCTTTCTTTAGGAATGGCATCTCTCTCCATATAATTTTGCCCAAAGTTTGAGGTCAGCAGGGGAGGCCACTCTGGCAGTGCCATTGTTGCTGAAGATAAGAAGGTCTTCTCAGTACTGTAATACCAATCTGTTTATCAAACATCCATCACTTTGAACTTTGGCTGGCACCAACTTTGGTACTTTTATGACAACAGCTGAAGACTCTCCCCTTTTGCCAGGGCTTCTGGGCAGGTTGCTATGTGCCCAAGAGGTACTTGGCTGTGTTAAAAGGTGGAGATTAAAAATATATATATTATGGATGCTTTTATTTTTTATTGTGCTTTAAATTTCTGTAGCTTGTGTGATGAAGGGCAGGATATAGACAGATGATAGATGATAGATTGATTGATTGATAGATGATAGATAGATAGATAGATGATAGATTAGATGATAGATGATAGATGATAGATGATAGATGATAGATGATAGATGATAGATGATGATAGATGATAGATGATAGATGATAGATGATAGATAGATAGATAGATAGATGATAGATAGATAGATAGATAGATAGATAGATAGATGATAGATAGATGATAGATAGATAGATAGATAGATGATAGATAGATAGATAGATAATAGATAGATAATAGATAGACAGACAAATTATAGATCTGGCTGCCAGCTTAACAGGTCCATACAATTGCTCTTAATGTCTTTTCAGCTGCTCTGTATTTCTTTAAGTATATTAATAATGTCAATCAATAATCTGTAGATTCTTTGTCCAAGAGAAAATTAGTTGCCATTTTAGATGCAAGGCCAAGTAGTACAATTCTGTATTAAGAGAGAGAGAGAGAGAGAGAGAGAGAGAGAGAGAGAGAGAGAGAGAGAGAGAGAGAGATGGTAATTAGGGATACAAATTTAAAAATAATGGTGTAATTTAAATAGAATGCAATGCATTTCAATGTACTGGGGAAGACTGTGACCTGGAGACCTGAGTGCTTGCTCAGTCTGCTATCCAAGTGCTCACTAAGAGGCAGCTTCAAAATCCCAGCCCCCTTTCTTATAGTTCTTTACTATTATCTATTGTTAGACTGAATTTGGACTAGACTGCTTTGCAAACAGTGGATCCCTTCAAACAGAGCACTGGCCTCCACAGAGGAGGACACCCTCACACCATAACATTTCTGCTCTATACCTGTTTTATTCATGCTCACTTTCACCACAAACTTAAGAAAGGAAACTCTTTGACTTATGATTTTAGAAATCACACTTCATTTATTGCATGCTGATGAACACTGACAACCTTTCCCTGAATTGCAACGTCTTGTAATCATCTCTTGAGAAATCAGTTGTCTTGTCCATATTATCCTTCCAAATGCTGAGAAGTATTTTACCACTTTTCTGCAACTGACCAAGTCTAAGGATGTGGCAGGGATGACCTCACCTCTTGGTCACCTTTCCAGTAGTTATATGAACATCCTAGCATCTTCCTTCTTTATAAAATGGTTCTTTGCATTTGTTCATGATCTTGTCCAAGGTTTGAGGCAGGTGTAGGGAAGCTTTAGCACACAACTCCCACCAGACCCAGCAAGCATGGCCAGGGGCCAGGGATGATGGGAGATGTAGTTCACCAACATCTTTAAGGGCCAAATGTTCCTCACACTTGATTGAAGACATGGACAAGGATCAAGTTCTCTGAAAACAAGCACTGTCACACCTTTGATCTTCCCACTCAGCTGAAAATCCATTTTCTTATTATTTGTATACCAGTTAATTGCAAAAACCTGTAAGATGCTTACATAAAATATAAAATTTACACTACAGTTATGGATAAAGGCCAGAAGGTTGCCTATTTCCTCTCAAAATGTATAAATAAAAAACCAATAGTGTTTTTTTTAAAAAAATTGCATTGTAAAATAAAATTACGTATTAAAATACGTGTCAGCTTTGCATATTTGGGTAGGCATGCCAAAGCAAAAAAGACATTGTTAGCAGGTGCCAAAACCAGTACAGTAAAAGCACCTACCTAATGTCAATAGGCAGGGAGTTCCAGTGTGTACGTGCCACCGTGCTACTAGGCTGATTACTTACAGCTGAACTGATATTAATTGGCATTTGTGAGTTCTGCAGATTGAAGTAGTTGAATGAGCATGTAGGAGGTAAGACAATCCTTCAAGTAAATGAGGTTTGGTTTGGGGATAGATAACTAGTAAGCAGTAATAAAAGTGTGCAGTCTATAGACCGTTAAGGGTGCACGGATAAGAATTCTCCTTCCAGCCATCTCATAAATGAAATGTGATTTGTGAAGTGCCAGGGGCTCCCTTTCCCAATTAAGAATATCTGTAGAACAAATGCGGTTGAATTAGGAATCACTTCAACCATTGAAATGTAACAACAATGAAATAAACAGCCACAAGCTTTAAATTCAAAAGAGCTTATTTACATTTTGGAGAAGTTGCCTTTTCAAAGGAAGACCTGTTCATTTAAAACGTGTAACATCATTATCTTCCCTTTGGCTGCTTCCCCCTACTCCTTTTTTTAATTGGTGGTTGGAAAATTGCAGCTTTGCAATCCATAGAGCTTCATTCCCTTGTCCTTTCAGAAAAGAAGACTGCAAATTAATTAATATATATTTAGGCAATGAGTTTTATTGCTGTTGCTGCTGTTGTTATTTTGCAGCCCAAGGCTTACAGCACTCTCATTTGCTTTCAGTGGTGCTTCAGACCCAGTGACTGCCACCAGCAAAAGAATAAATTTTGCAAGCATTACGGATGTATCCATTTGGGAAGCAAAAAAAACCTAAAAAACAAATATGCTGTAGACCCAGCTTTTGTCATAGATAAATAGTTCTTTATGTAGCAAGCCCAGGAGTATTTAGAGCATTGCTGCAAAGTCCAATGAAGTGTCAGCTTAAGACGGCAGTGTTATCATTTATTGTCAGCTAGGACCGTCATCATTTACAGCCATCATCGGAAATATTGCTGATGATTGATACTGATGGCAATGATGATTACTCTTGCAATAAGCTTAATTAAAATAATGAAGTACTGTTGCACATAAGTTGGTTGGTGCACAGTCAGGATAATGTATAAACAGCACAAGGAAGTCACAAGCTCATAGAGCGCTCATCTTTTAAAACTGACACGGCTGAGGAGCCAATAAGACGCCACACATTATTTCCATCCATTCCCCCATATGCATACATGTAAACATAATTGCGGAGAGAGGCACAGCAGCAGGATTCGCTTGGATATTAATCTTAAGGCAACAGAGTCTATATTGCTATGGACCTAGCGACAGTCTGCAGGTTCTCTGGAGAGTTCCTAAGTAGGTGTCATATTTGTGGCAGTTTAAAGGTAGGTTTATTTCTTGCTGTTGGAAACCAACTTGCAACAGTTGCTGGGGGCTTGTTTAAGAGGTTAAAAAAAGAAAAAGTAAAGGTAAAGGACCCCTGGACGGTTAAGGCCAGTCAAAGGCGACTATGAGGTTGCGGCGCTCATCTCACTTTCAGGCTGAGGGAGCCGGCGTTTGTCCACAGACAGCTTTCCAGGTTGTGTGGCCAGCATGACTAAACCACTTCTGGCACAACGGAACACCATGACGGAAACCAGAGTGCACGGAAACGCCGTTTACCTTCCCACCATAGCAGTACCTGTTTATCTATTTGCACTGGCGTGCTTTCGAACTGGATGCAATGCTAATTGTGCAAAAGCAATTAGCATGACATGTTTTTTCCAGTGTAAACAGCGTCCTCCAAGCAGAATGGGGGTGATAGCATGTGAGGATGAGCATTAATGTTTCCTGATGTTCTCGCTCACAAAGCTCTTGTTAGTCCTTGGAGGGAAGCCACCAAGTGGTAGGTATGATGTTATCTCCACATCCACCTTCAGCGAACTTAAGTTACCATGTCGACCTATTGAGTCACATTACCTGAACCTCTCTGAATCATGAACCTTGGCTTGACTTCTGTTTTGCAAAGGTCACAAATGGCATCCAAATAACATCATATCGCTTTAAACAACAAGCCCCTACAGTATTTCTCAGGAATTTTCAGAAGGCAGGCAAGTTTAGGGATAGAGAAATCCAGAACATGGGAAGTCATCTAAAATTGTTTAATTTGGAATTGGATAATTGGCTTTTTAAATTGAATTATAATTTGGCATTGTATCAATGTGGCTTTTATTGGATTGTTATAAATGAAAACTAATAAAAAAATATAATAATAAAAAGTTTAGGGATGGAGACTGAGCAGTTAAAGATTAGATGAAGGATTCCCAAAATGCATGACGGCAATAGACAGAAGCCTGCCTGGACTTCTTGGAATGCTTCAAATATTATGAATAAGTAGCAAGCTGGCTATACACACAGTTAAAGCACCTTATCAGAGAAAACTTGCTTCCAATCCACTCAAGAAGTGGGTGTGCGGAGGGTGAGTTGTGTGCGGAGTGTGTGTTGCGGCAGAAGGTTTGTTAACTGCATCCTAAGCTCTGTAACTGAAACGTGAACTCTGAGGCTGAACTGAGCAAAGATACCGTAGGTAATATCATTGTTTGCTAATACGGACTCCTGAATCTTCTACAATTGTTCTAGTAATGGTGCCAAGCACATCCAAGCAAGCCGCACTGCAAGTCAGTGGTTTGATTTAATATCCAGTTCAAAGAAAAGGGTGAGATGTTGAAGATAGTTTGCTTCCCCTCTCCTCTGTTTTCTTTCTCATGCAAAGAGAGGGGTGGGCAATGCTCTCCTATCCAAAGAGGTCTGAAACACTTCTCACAAAGTTACTGTATATGGCAGAGGGAGTGGAATTATAATGGCAAGCCCTGCCTCCCTAACACAGACATGCTCAGTAGACCGCATGAGTCCTACAGGCATACAAATGGTATGTCTAGTTATAGATGGTGCATACAAACACCTAGATGCATGCACTTTGCACATGATGCAGTCTACTGAGCCTGTGTAGGACGGGGCAATGCTTGCGACCCACTCTTCCACCAGCACCCCCCCAGACATGTTCGCTGTATACATGATGATCATGTGAAACGTGCTTAGCCACACTGGGAGATATTGTGTTTTGTCGCTGTATCTGCCATGCAGTGGTGATGGCTCCTGAATCTTTGGTTGCAGATGCATAGTCCAGGTGGTTCACACTCACAGCTTGGCTACATGTACATCAGGCAACAACAACAACAACAATTTTATTATTTATTATATTTTTAGACCATAGCTTCAACCAAGTTTCACAGGCTGGTATATAAAGGGCAATAGTTTATCGAAATGAGTCTGCTGAAAAATAAATTAAACAAGAGTAGCTGAGCGATATTTCATTCTGTATTTATATACTTCATGATTTAAGCATGTGTCTTAAATCACTTTTGTGCTTACATAATTTAGAGAATCAGAGCCAAGACATATGCTGGAAAAAGGATTTGTGGCCAATATTTATATTTACGTATAGCAGGCCATCAGCCTAAACAGCATTTGGTTACAAAAATCCATATGCTACACTTCGAAATTATGCACATTGGAGCATCATATAGGGGGCTATGAATCCAAGACTTGCATGTTTCAATTAACAAGATGTGCATGGATTTTGATAGCCATAGAAAATCTGGTAAAAGAACTGATGCAATAGCAATATTTAAACAGAAAAATACAATTAATGTACAAAACTGTAGACTTCTTGGCCTCATAGTTCTGTTAGGCTAAATAACGGAATAGTCAATATGAGAACAGACACAAATAATTAAGGGATTGAAATGCAATTAACGGCAATCAGCATGGCAACATGGATGAATAGGAATCAGACAAATATATAATCTCAGAAAATAACATCTTATTTGATAGTTTAAAGCAAATAGATAATATGTACGTACAAAATTCATGGCATCATCTATCCTACCACCTGCTTGGCAGTGATTCTCCAGGTTTCCAGGTAGGCGTCTTTAGGAGCTCTACCTGGAGATGCCAGTGTCAGGGACTGGACTGAGGGGGACGAGATTGAGGAGGAATGGTGGAGACCACCGCCCTCTTCCTGACCCTTCCAGAGAAGAGGAAGGCAGTATTGAATTACAGCAGGGGTTTGAGGAAGGTCACAGTTCAGAGACAGGTGAAGAGAAGAGTTGGCAGATGTTGGGAGAAGAGAAGGAGAAGACAGAGACAGAGCAGTCAGCTGACACGTTATCACTGGAGAGCATTTCTGACTCCCCCCTTCTCCCAGAACACGGCGTGCATTGAAAGTGGGAGAGCAAAGTGGGAGAGCTCTAAGAAGCAGCGTACATGAGCCTCTTGCTGTGAATTACTGAATACTCAGTAAGAGCTTCCTTGTCTACTTCCTTGACTGTCTGCCGTGAGAGGGGGGAGGATCAGAATTCACTGAAGCCTGATGGCTGGGGAACCTTCTGATGCAAGCAATGCTCCTATGGTCCTTTCCCATAGTTTCTAATATTTAAATCATACCAGGGCAGGAGGGAGCACAAACAATTTGTGGATTTCTTAATTCTTGTACTTGCCTTGTGATAAATTAAAGTAAAGGTAAAGGGACCCCTGACCATTAGGTCCAGTCGTGTCCGACTCTGGGGTTGTGGCGCTCATCTCGCTTTATTGGCCGAGGGAGCTGGCGTACAGCTTTCGGGTCATGTGGCCAGCATGACTAAGCCGCTTCTGGCAAACCAGAGCAGCGCACGGAAACGCCGTTTACCTTTCCACCAGAGCGGTACCTATTTATCTACTTGCACTTTGACATGCTTTCAAACTGCTAGGTTGGCAGGAGCAGGGACTGAGCAACAGGAGCTCACCCCTTCTGATCGGCAAACCCTAGGCTCTGTGGTTTAACCCACAGTGCCACCCGCGTCCCTGTGGTAAATTAGGAACAAATAAATTCAAAGAGAGATTGATGAGCATGTAGCTGCCTCTCAATAGAGAGAATACATACAATGTTAAATCAGGGCTAGATGTTCCATTTCATGACTTGTAACCAATAACGGGTTTTAAGAGCATTCCTGTCCACTTTTATTGGACTAATCAGAAGGCCAGAGAAAGAAGACAGTGTCTACATTACTGCAGCAGGATTCCCTCCTCCCTGTGAGGTTTTTTGTTGTTGTTGTATCCTTAAAACTGCCGGGATCAGATCAAATCTATGGAAAGATCATTGAAGAGTTCAATCTCATTTTTGAAATATAGATTAGTCAGGAGGATAGCCTGAATTCAGCACTTCTAAGTAATGCTGTTTCATTGATTCTTTAGGCCAGCTGGACTTTATTTTAGACAGATACTTAAAAAACAAGTTTTAAAACTTTACTGGGTTTTTTTTTAACAACCCTTTTAAAAACCTGTCAGAAAATTAGGTAGGAGAGTTTTCCCCTCCCTTGGTATTAAGGAACAGGTTTCAGTGAGGGAGGGGGAATGTTTTTGCTAAAGAATGAACTTTTTTTTACACCACCCCGGAAAATTATTTTTTAATGATTAATGTTTTATTATGCTTTTATATGTGTCAGAAGCCGCCCAGAGTGGCTGGGGCAACCCAGCCAGATGGATGGTGTATAAATAATAAAATTATTAGTATTACATTATTATTATGAAGGGCACGGAAGGAATGCTTTAAAGGAATAAAAATGCACAAAGTAAACTAGCTATGCAACCTGTGGCCCTCCAGGTATTGTAGGATCCAGTTCACATCAGCCCTAGCCAGCAGGGCCAATGATGATAGGAGTTGTAGTACAGCAACATCTGGAAGGCCAGAGGCTGGCCACCTGTGCTACATGTAATCCAATTCTGGAGAACAATCAAATCAACATTGCATCAAATATTAAGTGGGGCAATATGCAGTAGTGTGTGTGGTCCACTGTTATGGAGAAGCACAACAAAACCAGATTTTGGTACTGAGCACAGATTTGGTCAATCCCAGAGTCTATTTTTTAAAAAATTAATTTAAAAAAATCACAAAGGCCTGAGGTATGGCCGCCATCTTGGACGGCTTTAAAAAGGGATAAGAGAGTGACTACTAGCCTGACATGAACTGGGCGGACAACAGGGAGGAGAAAGAGGATCCCGCGGCTGAGGGGTTCAGCCGTAACTGGGACCCACTGGGGCAAGCTGGGGATGGGAAAGGAGAGGTTGGGGTTGTGGAAGGACAGACAGGATGGCAGAGGACGATGAGAGGATGGGGGTCAGTGTGCAGGGACCAGAAGACCAGGACCCCTCATCAGAGCCAGAGAGGCCCCTGTCTCCACGAACAAGGCAGGTTCTGAGGCGTAGGGAGCAGCAGGAGGTACGCTGAGTTTCCTTTGTGTGTGTGTGTGAAATATTTTATTTATTTATATTACGGATACAAAATTATAACAAACCAGATGCATCTCCATATATAGAGATTACTCTGAATTTCATGACTTCCCCCCATCCCCTCCGTGGGTCTTATTCTCAACTTTTATAACCGTGTATTATTCCATAATCTATATTTTATATCAATCCATATTATCCATAGTATTTGTTACATTACAAGCAAGATTAAAATCCTGCTAATGTTTCCATCTGCTTGCAGTGGTCTCCTAAATAACTTATAAAATTTTCCCATTCTTTTTAAAATTCTTCTAGGTTCCTGAGTTTTCCAGTCAGCTTTGCCATTTCAGCATAGTTCATCAGCTTGACCTGCCATTCAGCTCTGGTAGGCACTTTTTTTTTTGACAAAGGTTATTTTAAACAATTTTTTCATTTCATTAAATATCATCTCCCAGAAAGCTTTTATTACCTTACACAACCACCACATATGATAAAAGGTACCTTCTTTTTCTTTACATTTTCAGCACGTATTTGTTCTTGTTCTATACATTTTTGCTAACTTACTGTGTTTCCTGACTGCTGGGCTTTGGACTTTGCTTCTGTGGATTGACCCCTGGACTGTTGAACTTTGGACTTGACATACTGTATAGTCAGTGTGGTGTAGTGGTGTGGTGTAGTGGTGTGGAGAGCCAGTGTGGTGTAGTGGTTAAGAGCGGTGGACTCGTAATCTGGGGAACCGGGTTCGCATCTCTGCTCCTCCACATGCAGCTGCTGGGTGACCTTGGGCTAGTCACACTTCTCTGAAGTCTCTCAGCCCCACTCACCTCACAGAGAGTTTGTTGTGGGGAAGGAAGGGAAAGGAGAATGTTAGCCGCTTTGAGACTCCTTTGGGTAGTGATAAAGCGGGATATCAAATCCAAACTCTTCTTCTTCTTCTTCAATGGGACTTGCTGCCGGGTAGGCTGGGGGTACAGGACATAGTCCTGATAGCTATGTTCTTCTTCCACTGTTGGAGACAATAAGAGCCTGAATACCAGGTGCTGGAAATCACAAGTGGGGAGATCAGGTTCGGTTTGTGGGCCTCCCATGGCAATCTAATTGGCCACTGTGAGAACAAGATGCTGGACCAGATGGGTCGTTGACCTGGTCTTCTTATAGTCTTATGCTCCACCTCACAGGTTTTTGTGAAGGAGGAAGGAGAAAACCATGTACACTGGAACCTTGGTTCTTGAATGGCTTAGCTGGCGAACAAATCGACTCCTAAATGCCGAAAATCCAGAAGTAAGTGTTCTGGTTTTTTTATGTTTTTTGGCAGCCGAATGTCCTACGCAGTTTCTGCTTGGCTGCAGGAAGCTCCTGCAGCCAATCAGAAGCCGCGCCTTGGTTTTAGAACATTTCGGAAGCCGAACGGACTTCCGGAATGGATTACATTCGAGAACCAAGGTACCACTGTATACCACCTTGAGCTCCTTGGAGAAAAGATGGTATATAAAACATTGAATCATATGTAATGTAACAATCCATAAATTAAATAAAATCTCAAATGAGAGTTAAGCACTGCAACCTTATGCATGCTGACTCAAAAGTAAGTGCCATTCTAATCCCAGGAAAATGTGCATCTGGGTTGCATCCTAAAGATCTTCATCAAGGTGACATTGAATAACCAGCTGAGAAAGATGTGAAGCTTAGAAAGCAACGTACAGTTTATGGTGGAGTGAAGGGCAGAGTGAATCCAAAGTGTGTCTGTCTCTTAAAAGATCAATATGTTTGTGCCACCAGACATGATACAGCACAGCCTGATTGAATAAAAACTGCAGGTCACAGGCAGCTGAATCTAAAATAAATGTGGATGGTGATGGGTTTAGCCTCGGGGATGCAGGAATTAAATTGTTTGCCTGGCTGCACTGGGATGGGAGGGGTGCTGGAAGCCACAGCAGTTCCTTGCTTTCACAATAGTGAGTCACATACAGAGAGAGCAGGGGGTGGGGTGGGGAGTTCTAACACAGCCAATTGCCCCTTTGGTTTACCTTGCAGGAGGCTGACAAAAGATGCTCAATTGCCACTTCCTGCCCACCTGCCTAGTTCTTTCAGAAGCCAGAACTCCATTAAACCAGGAGGTATTCCCAGTCGGAAAATTTAGCCCTAATGTAAGCCATTACAAAGTCATCTAGATTTCTCCCAATCCCCCAGCCCTCTCCCCAATAAAGGAGCAAACCATGATATTCTTCTACATTTAAGTCACACTGATGGTGACCATAAATGCTGCTCTTTGCGGAGGAGGAAGGGCCACATTCACAAATGGTGCAAAGTGACATTGCTTTGATGAAGCCAGGTGGATTTCCTCCTTCCAAAGCTCTATTGTGCTCTCTCTCTCTCTCTCTCTCTCTCTCTCTCTCTCTCTCTCTCTCTCTTTCTCTCATTGTGGCTTTAATAATTCATGTGCCTTGTTCGTCTTACAAGAGAGGCTGTGCTTTGCAAGTGGTACAGGGTGATTAAAGTACCTTTCAAGATCTTGTTGGCAAGATCTCCTGAAAGTGTTTAAATTTTAAAGAGATATTCTTAACACGATATTGTTGCTGTGCATGATGGGAAACTGGCTTCCTTTCCCAGAGCCTATCTAGGCCAATGTCACTGAAGAATGGTTTAATTGGTTAATCATATAAATTACATTCACTTAATCATTTTAATCACCGGCAACCAATTATCGCAAAGTTATGGGCACTGAGATAACACTTATGCAAATGTTTGCTCCAACACAAGCTACTAAGAGCTTGTGGGGGGGGGGGGAATCAACTTGACAGTGACTGATTTTAAGAGGAACGCAAAGGAAGGCTATCATTTGTTGGCCAGGACCTTTGGTTTAATAAGCCCATTTAGCATTCTGTATTCTGAACTTTGATAAAAATGGGTGTGAAATTTAATAAACATGTTCAGCACACAATTCTGTATTTTAAGGTCAAATACCACATCTCCTACCCCTTTTCTAAACGGGAGAAAGGAAATGCAAGATTGTGTGGGCAAACCAGTTGTGCTCCCTTAAATCTGCCTCTGAGATGATGCACCCAAAGTTTTATGTTGAGTCTTGAATCCAGGTTTCCCCAAAATCTCAGCCCAACACTCCATTCAGACCAGTTTGAAAACAGTGAACAAGGTACCTGTTTTCCTGACTGCAACTCTTTGTGTTGCACCAGCCCACCAAACCTAAGATCATTTCATGCCTGATGCTTCCCTGTAGAATAGCCATACATATGCTATAAATATACTTTTACTACGAAGGGCATAAAGGGAATTATACATCATGTGGAAAGGAAGGGAATAGCGAGTTACCATTTTTGATAGCTCGCCTCCCAGTAACTGTGCTTACAGAGTCAAGTGCTGTTTAATTGGTGGGTAAATAAAGACAAAAATCACACTTGTGTTGCAGAAGAAAATTAGAAAGAGGAGTGATACAGTTCAATTAACAGGGGTGTTTTGTTGTTCAGACCTGGCAAAAAAGGAATACAAGACTGGCCTGGGCAATGAACGTTAAATGCTGCAATAAATGGGTAACGTTAAAAGTATGAAAGGACCATTATAAAACTTCTAATTTGGTTTTCTTAATAAAATGTGAAAGTTGTCATTGCCTTCAGCAGGGAACACATGAAAAGTTGGGCCTGTGTTAGTACAGGGGCCTAGTGTGAATGAGGGAGCAGAGGTGAAACAAGAACCAAACCTGGAACAAACAGGTGTGATTTTCTGCACATGTTGAGTTTGACTTATTACTGTTTGCAATGAAAGGAAAGCAATGAACAGTCTTCTTACAGCTAGTTCTTAATATAAGTCAGGGCTTCGTTCAAGCTAACACACTAGCATCCTAGCTTTCTCACAACCGAGGGGCTTTTGATGCGGGGAGCATTCACACATGTAACCCACCCACTCCTAATGTGCAGATGATCACACATGCATTCCGAATTAGCAGAATTTGCACCATTGCACCAAACTATTTGCTGCTGATATTACTTATAGAACTGAAAGGCAGAAGAACATTGCTCACATAACAGGGTCCTGATGCAGTTGCAAATGCTGCACACATTCTGAATTTTCTTTTAAAGGAAATGGGACCAAACTAGAGGTATTAGATAAGCACTGTATTGACAGTTTTGGTTCTTGGAAAACCTAGGATTTCCACAAATAAAAGATGACAGGGGCAGAGGTGGATTTAGGCCAATGCAACTAGTTCTGCCACACTGGGTGCTGAGCCTAGAGGTACTGCAGGGTGTTTAAACTATGAAGTAGTGGACTTAGCAGAATGGAAGGTGAGAGGTGGGGGGCAGGGGTGCCAAATTTTGGCCTCGCACAGGGCACTGCTGGAATTTGAAATACCAAAGTCCAACCTGATGGGGAAAAGCAAACCAAAGCATCTACAGTGGTACCCCGGGTTAAGAACTTAATTCGTTCTGGAGGTCCGTTCTTAACCTGAAACTGTTCTTAACCTGAGGTACCACTTTGGCTAATGGGGCCTCCCGCCACCGCCACCACCACACCACCGCCATGTGATTTCTGTTCTCATCCTGAAGCAAAGTTCTTACCCCAAGGTACTATTTCTGGGTTAGCGGAGTCTGTAACCTGAAGCACCTGTAACCTGAAGTGCCTGTAACCCGAGGTACCACTGTATTTCCCACTCTTCTATCCATTGGCTGTTATTACTATTATTAAAAGATCAACTGTAGATCTGAGGTGGCTGGTTCAGGAGTCTAATGTACCCCTAAGCAATTTTTGTGACTGCCCCAAGACCCTGCCAATTTTGGAGGTGGCAAAAGGGAGGGAAATCAAAGCAGACACAGTTGATGGAGCCCAACAGTATGACCAGGATGAAAATCACTGCCTCCCTAGTCATCAGATTGATCATTGGATGAGCAGTGAGGTGGCAATAGCTCCCCTGCTCAGCTGACCTGCATGGACTAGCTGGAGGGGGTGGGGCTGTGTACAGGCAAGGGTGTGTGATAGCCACACCCACAGCTGGCATGCATTCCCAGAGGGTTGGACATAACTGAATGCAGGTTAGCCACTCCTGTTCTAGATAATCAGGCATTCCAATGCGTATCAGACATTTAAGCTTATATACCTAATATGCTTCTCTGATGTAGCAAACTAGGATTGCATATTTAGCAAGAAAGATGAAAGACTCTAAGCCTCTTGCTGTGTGTGTGTGTGTGTGTGTGTGTGTGTGTGTGTGTGTGTGTGTAAGCTATAGGAGCTGTGGAAATGAATGGGGATGCTAACTTTGCAAAATGGCCGAGTAGCAGTGGCAAAGGTAGTTCACACAGATAGCTGCCTTTCAGGTGAGTTAAGTAATTGTCTGGTCTCTCTTGCAAATTTCATTAGGCCATTTTTGGATTAATGCAAATGATTGGATTTGTTACCCACCAGGCTGGCCTCTGGGGATTCAGGGAAAGCTGCCGTTTCTTCCACAAGAATTGCTGCTTTCACTTTGGCAGCAGTGAATCCAGATTTATGGTATTCCATTACGGAGGAATGCATTAAACTCTGCAACTGTCACCGCCACCTTGATGTCAACGGAAGTGCACTGCCTAGCTTTGCTGACTTGATTGATGAAAGAGAGTATATCATGCTAACCTCTCTCTCTCTCTCTCTCTCTCTCTCTCTCTCTCTCTCTCTCTCGCACACACACACACACACACACACATACACACGGATAAGTAAGGCAAGTAGCCTGGACCCCAGCTCAAAGCAAGCTCAGTTTTGCACTCTTGGCTAATTTTCCAGCATTATCGGTCACCAGCCCCCAAAACCCCACCTCTGCAAATGAGTGTCTGGTTTGGAAATGCCAGCTTTTTTTACATTGGTCCAGCTTGAGCGACAAACCATAACTTGGAACAATTTGGATCCAGTGGTAACAACAAATTTCAAGTCAACTGCCCATGCTACAATGTCCCATGCCATCATCCCAATGGCCATTTATCCTCTCATTATTCATTCATCTTTCCCAGGCTAAAGGCAACAAACAACAACAACAACAATTTATTATGCCCTGCCCATCTGGCGGGGCCTCCTCAGCCACTTTGGACACCTCCCAACAGAATATTAAAAACATGATAAAACATCAAACATTAAAAACTTCCCTAAGCAGGGCTGCCTTCAGATGTCTTCTAAAAGTCAGGTAGTTGTTTATTTCATTGACATTTGATGGGAGGGCGTTCCACAGGGCGGGCACCACCACCGAGAAGGCCCTTTACCTGGTTCCCTATAACCTCACTTCCTGCAGTGAAGGAACTACCAGAAGGCCCTTGGCACTGGACCTCAGTGTCTGGGCTGAACGATGGGGGTGGAGACACTCATTCAGGTATACTGGGCCAAGGTCGTTTAGGGCTTTAAAGGTCAGCACCAACACTTTGAATTGTGCTCGGAAACATACTGGGAGCCAATGTAGGTCTTTCAGGAGCAGTGTTATGTGGTCTCAGCAACCACTCCCGGTCACCAGTATAGCTGCCGCATTGTGGATTAATTGTAGTTTTGGGGTCACCTTCAAAGGTAGCAAACAAAAACAATCAACCAGACAACAGTTTGGCAGTCTAGGAAAACCCATTCTCACTGGATGAACACACATGCTGCCTCCATTCAAACTGATGGGGAAGCTATTGTGTATGGGGAGCTCTTTATTAACATGATGCATCACTTTTCTGTCTCATCAGAAAGAGAATTCACAATTCAACCTTCTTTGCAGTTGTTGCTTACCATTTATCTCAAAAGCCAGCCCCAAATTCTTGCTTTATACAGGCCTTTCCTGAAACAATTCATTCAGGAAGAGTGGGTGAGGGCATTTTATCTTGCTAAGCCCTCAGCTTTAAGGAATCATCCATAGGGAAGCAGCTCATGCACCTGGTTGGGGTGCCATAGCACACAGCTGGCAGGTGATACCCATGATAAAGGAGCCTTTGCTCCTGGAGCATCGCTGTTCAGACTAGCTATCTCAAGCTGGCCCATCCATGCTCCTTGTCACCTTGTGGACAAGGGAATATGATTGTTTGTATGCCCTTGGTACAGATGCACATCATGATGGCATCCGTCCCTGAGAGCTAGTGTGATTAGTTGCCAGAGGGTTGAACAAGGAAGGACAGCCTTCAGAACCTTGCTCAGTTATGAACTGACAAATCACCATTTCCCAGTGTAGCCCACCTGACAAGGGGTGTGTGAGGGTGATGGGCAAACCTTGTGCATTCCACCTCATTCCACACCTTGGAGGATATAAAAATACCCAAGTACATCTGAAGGAACTGCCCACTGCTTGCACAAAGTGTTCTACGAAGTGCACAGCATTCTTTTTCCATTTTTATTGGGGCATTGTCCTAGTAGACCAGGAGTCAGCAAACTTTTTCAGCAGGGGGCCAGTCCACTGTCCCTCAGACCTTGTGGGGGGGCCAGACTATATTTTGGGAAAAAATATGAACAAATTCCTATGCTCCACAAATAACCCAGAGATGCATTTTAAATAAGAGCACACCTTCTATGCATGTAAAAACACCAGGCAGGCCTCACAAATAACTCAGAGATACATTTTAAATAAAAGGACACATTCTACTCATGTAAAAACACGCTGATTCCTGGACCTTAGTTTGCCTACCCATGTAGTAGACCTAATTCACAAGCCTTCACTAATAGGCTATCTGAAAATAGATGCAGTCAATGAACGAAGTGCTGGGACATCGCTGTTCTCCTCCTGCATGTGTTAGAACAATATTGCATGTAGTATTGTTCATCCTGCGGAAAAAAAAAGGTCTGGTTTGTGGCCATGGATCTATCAACTTTCCTTGAAAGAATAAAGTAGAAGCAAATACTTGACACTTAAGCTGTTTGTTTCTAAATAGTCTATACATTTTGCCTTCAGTTTCAATTTGTGTGAAGATTCCCATGAGCTCAACGGTATCATTTGCTTGCTTGCTGCATGGAAAGATTAAATAATGGCTTTAGAAACAGAGATTAAGAGATAGAGCTGATGCACTGATGCTCCTCCAAATTCAACTATCTTACTAGAGAGGATTTGCCATGTGGAATGAATTTGCTTATCTAGTGAAGTATTTACATGGCACCTCACCATGATATCTGAGTGCCGGAGAGTCTGAAAACACTGGATTCGGTTGTCTGCAGGGTAAAATGTGCAGCGAAATGTGATTTGTAGTGCTGTTGTGTAATTGATAATTATTAGATAACAATGGGAAAGCCATTTTGGCTGGCAGGCTTCCCTACTGACTATGGGAAAATGGTGAGACAACAGTTTTCGGTGGATGGAGTAAGGAACCTAAAAAGTGAGCTGAAGTGTGGTTCTGTATTGCAAAATGAAGATTTCCCACACTCTCTCCATTGCTAGCAATCTACAAGACTGAGCTTAAATTCTAAAGTTGTCCTTTCACAAACTTATAGAAATTATAGATTAAAAAAACCTGCTGCATATTTCGTTATAAGCTGTCCCGAGGCACAGTTTGTAAATAAAACGTGCCTCCACTTTGCTCCAGCTTTTGTGCATTGAGAAAATACATAGTTAGACCTCTTCCTCTTTGCAGAACTTGGCTTCTTTCCTTCTGAAGTCACTACACATTATCAGCACCATCTCTCACAGGAGAAGGGAACCTGTGGCCCTCCAGATGTAATTGAAGTCCAACTCTCATGATATCTGACCGGGAAGGGCTAATAGGAGTTGTTGCTGTTGTTTAGTCATTTAGTCGTGTCCAACTCTTCATGACCCCATGGACCAGAGCACGCCAGGCACTCCTGTTTTCCACTGCCTCCTGCAATTTGGTCAAATTCATGTTGGTAGTTTCGAGAACATTGTCCAACCATCTCATCCTCTGTCATCCCCTTCTCCTTGTGCCCTCAATCTTCCCCAACATCAGGGTCTTTTCCAGGGAGTCTTCTCTTCTCATGAGGTGGCCAAAGTATTGGAGCCTCAGCTTCAGGATCTGTCCTTCCAGTGAGCACTCAGGGATGATTTCCTTAAGAATGGATAGGTTTGATCTTCTTGCAGTCCATGGGACTCTCAAGAGTCTCCTCCAGCACCACAATTCAAAGCATTAATTCTTCGGCGATCAGCCTTCTTTATGGTCCTACTCTCACTTCCATACATCACTGCTGGGAAACCATAGCTTTAACTACACGGATTTTTGTCGGCAAGGTGATGTCTCTGCTTTTTAAGATGCTGTCTAGGTTTGTCATTGCTTTTCTCCCAAGAAGCAGGCGCCTTTTAATTTTGTGGCTGCTCTCACCATCTGCAGTGATCATGGAGCCCAAGAAAGTAAAATCTCTCACTGCCTCAATTTCTTCCCCTTCTATTTGCCAGGAGGTGATGGGCCCAGTGGCCATGATCTTAGTTTTTTTGATGTTGAGCTTCAGACCATATTCTGCACTCTCCTCTTTCACCCTCATTAATAGGAGTTAGTGTCCTACAACTTTCAGGGGGGGGGCCTCTGGTTCCCCATGCCTTATCTATCAAATCACCAAAGGCATGCCTTTATGAAGTGAACGGCAGTAAAGAGCAATTAAGGAATGTGCCAAAGATTTTCAAGAGACAGTTCGAGGTTTAAATCAGTCAGAAGATACCAAGTTTGTCAAGCTACAAAGCCTTGCTATGGAGGCAATCTGATCTGTGCAACTCCCACTGATTTCAGCAGGGCTTACAGGGGGAGAATAGGGACATAGGAAGCTACCTTAGATCAAGTCAGACCAGTAGTCCATCTATCTTGGCGTTGTCAGTACTAACTGGCTGCAGCTCTCCAGGCTAGAGTTTCGGACAGGGGACATTCCCATCTGTTATCTGGAGATGCCAGGGATTGAATCTGGGACCTTATGTACACAAAACATATACTCTACTATTGAACTACCACTGCTTTCTGGGTTTTTCTCATTATCTTCCTATATAATTATATTCATAGTGAAGGGTCCATATAATCTGGGGTGGGGGCTTATACTCAGCATGGTGGGGGGGTGGAGGATGCACAGCTTACCTAGCTTCTCAACGTTGTGGGGTCACTGCCTGTTACCAAGAGGGAGAGGCAGTAGGTGGTGGGGAGGTCAGCGTGGTGAGAGCATTATGGTGGAACCAATCCAGCATTCCTGCTGCTGCACCTGCACTGCACCAGCCTCCTTGCTGCCTCACCCCTCTCAGAAACAGGCAGG
The DNA here is from genome assembly GCF_964270895.1 of Podarcis filfolensis. Lineage (NCBI taxonomy): Eukaryota > Metazoa > Chordata > Lepidosauria > Squamata > Lacertidae > Podarcis > Podarcis filfolensis. The sequence goes on along the minus strand of NC_139614.1, from coordinate 22,433,856 downwards.
CACTCTAATATTGGGAAGTCAGGTAAGCAGTGTCTTGAGCACCAGCCACCACGGCTTTCAACTGTGCCCTGATCTATATCAAATCTAGTACAGCTTGAAGCCTTGTGTTCCCAGGACCAAAGCTATATCCTTTTACCCCTTTGGAGCAATGCAATTGCAATTAATCCTTTCATTATAACAATGTGATAACAGAAAGATACTAAAACAAAGGGAGTTTCCTTCAAATAAAAAGGGACCTCCAAGAGGATTTTTCCAAACTGGGTGAGTGAGCAGGACAATTGAAAATGCAGTTCAATGCAAGCAAGTGTATTGTAACCACAAATATGTTAATGGCGTCTGCATTGACTGATCAGGAAAATGATCTTGAGTTGTGGTGGACAGTTCAATGGAGATGTTGATCCATCACATGGCAAATTGTATGCTAGGGATCATTAGGGAAGGGATTTAAAATAAAACTGCCAATAATGGCATTATACAAATCTGTGGTGCGACCACACTTGAAATACTGTGTACAGTTCTTGTCACTGCACCTCCATGTTTTTTTCCTGAGAGCTGGAAAATGTACAGAAAAGGGCAACCAAAATCTTCAAGGAGCTTGAGCTGTGAGGAAAGGTTATACATTTGGGGCATTTTAGTTTAGAAAAACAGTGAGTAAGGGGGTATGCGATAGAAGTGAATAAAATTATGCCCAGGGTGAAGAAAAGGAATAAAGAGATTTATGCTTTAAATGTATGGTGTGGATGTTCTTGTACCATTTTAAACTGTCATGGCCTCACTCATAGAATCCATGGAATTACAGTTTGAGAAGAGTGCTGAGAATTGTTAGGAGACTCCTATTCCCCTCCCAGACTTACTCACTAGATCATCACCTTGTTGTGGTGAGTGCACTTGCATGTTCCTCTGATCCTTGTGAGCAAAGCCGTTGGGAGTATCTTACTCCCAGTAGGGTCACCCAAGGCAGTAAGGTCAAGGGGGAGGAGCTTGAAAAAGAATGATCCAAGAAGTCCTCAATGGCAGAACAGGCGGAAGATAAGCAGTATGTTACAACAGCTGTGAAGGCAGATGAAAGCTGCAGCAGATAAGAATCTACTGTTCATCTTGATGCTCATGCCATTGGAATAAAGCCTTACTGTGAAGACCGGGCATTGGTCAACATGCACTAATCTACACACATAAAACAAATACACGCACCGGCGTCTTCCCAAACCCCATCCCAAACCCAAACCCAAGAAAGTCCCATGGCAATCGGCAAATGGTAATAGGAGCAGGACCGTGAAATCTGGAAGCCCTTAGTCATGAACTGGTATATGGGCGGTGGATACAGATTCAGTCATTTTGACTCAAGGAATGAGGCAGTTGAGTAGCTTGGCAGCTGTACCCATGACTGGGCAGTCCTATTCAGGATCCACTCTGCTCAATCTTGAAAAGGGGGAGGGGCTAGAAAAGGTGCCCTAAAGATAGCCTGCCTTCCTTTTTCCCTGACTGGATTACCTCACCCAGTGGGGTTACCATCCAGTGGTCGTAAAAGACTATTGAACATCCCCTCCCAGAGTGCTCTCACAATCAATCCCACTTCAGAGGTAACTCTGGAATTGTAGCTCTCTGAGGCGTATCATTGTGCTTTAAATGTTTAGTGTCAGTGTGAACATAGAGGTACCAGGCACTGAACCTTTGGTATGCACCCCTTGAGTGCATCATTCATCGCATGGCTTCAGCTGAAAATGTTTGAGCATTATTTGTTATGTGTTTCCATTCCCCCCTTTTATTTGACACAGGATACTTGTTGCTTCTCCTAAAGCCCATTGACCAACAGTCGAGTTTCTTTTCATTTCTCTTGCTGAGACATAAACATAAGAGGCGTTGCTGCAGCATCAAGTCCAAATGACTAACACATAAACCTGGATCGATACATTACATTAACAAATTTATCGTTCCTATCCCCTGCTTAATTTCTCAAGTTCCATCAGTAACATAAAATGCGAAGCGAACTATAGATTTCAGATGATAACTGAATTATAGCTGAATGCGGAAGAAACTTAGGCAACCGGTAAAAATCCAAAAGGCACTGTGGAGGCAGGAAAAATATTTATTAGGACTGGCTAAAATGTCACAAAGTAGCTTCAGGTTGGATATCCAGCAAAACGACAGTGGGGTGAGAGAGAGAAGAATCTGATCATACTGCTGTAGGCCCAAAGTCTGCTGTTTGAAACAGTCTTAAGATGGAGTGCAGGGGGAATCAGAAGAGCAGAATCCTATATGTGGGTGGTTACTGACACCCCTTGTGATTGGTGGTGAAGAAAGCAGAGGGGCCAAGGATAGGAGGAGCCAGGGCCAATCACAGGCAGAGACAACTAATTCTAGTTACTCATCCTAATTCTAGCCCTTATCCTCCTCTCTGCTGAATTCTACAGCAGAGCAACACTGAAACAGAGCAGGAGGAAGTTGACAGACAGGGTGGCCCTCTAGACTAGTTGTAAGATGGTAGGGCAGGTGAGAGCTTGCTGAGGGCAGACTGAGATTGGTAGGACAGTGTCCCTTTTGCCCTAATAAACCAGCCTCGACGGCTGCATATTTCCACTCAGGAGTCACTCAATGGGGAACATTAGGCTGCAAGCCTATTTGCAGTTAGCTGAAAGTAAGTCCTACTGATCTCAATGGGGTAACTTCTGAGTAGAGATATATTGGACTGCCCTGGTAATTAGATTAGACTCTGTTCAGTGCAAACCTGAATTTCGGTTGCACTGAGGGCAGCTGGTGGAAAGGAACCATGACGTCAATAAGTCAAGGAGAGTGTATGAACGAAATATATTGATCATGTAACCATGATCTTAGGAAAGAAAACAATGCGGGCTTGGCTGCAACCCTGTGCACAAGTGTCACTGAAAACAAGAAGCTGTCTTCTACTGAGTCAAAGCATTGCTCCTCCTTGTTCAGTATTGTCTAGACCAGTGTTTCCCAAACTTGGGTCTCCAGTTGTTGTTGGACTACAACTCTCATCACCCCTAGCTGGCAAGACCAGTGGTCGGGGATGATGGGAATTGTAGTCCAAAAAAAAAAAAGCTGGCGACCCAAGTTTGGAAAACACTGGTCTAGACTGACTGGCAGCCGTTCTCCAGGGTTTCAAGCAGGGGTCTCTCCATGCCTTACCTGGAGATGTCAGGGATTGAACCTGGGACCTTCTGCATGAAAAACAGTTGCACTACTATTGAGCCACAGCCCTTCCCCACCACTCAGGTATAGCTCTTCTCCGAACTCAGAGGGTCATCTAAATAACCATGCGTATTGTCTATGTTTGCCAAATCAGCAGGCTGACAAGTACAACACTGTATCACCAAGGTATTCTACTCAACAACTAAAATATATTTTAGCATGGGATGATAAACATATTGTTTGGTCAACATAAAACCTAGTAGTAAAAGCTACAATCAACTCAATAAAGTTTATGGAAATTGAGTTAGAAAGCATGCATATTTAACACTCAAGTATCTACTGGTTATATCCAAAATTGGCTTTTTTAATGCTGCAAATGTTTTCTGATGCCACCTAAATCGGTTATCTTAATTGCTATGCATATTGATAACCATAAAGTCATTGGGCTGTTAAGATGCTTCATGCATGGGGCCTTCAGTGGGTTGTGTTGTGTTTATCTAAATGCATTCCTCCCATTCAATTGTTCAAAATTTGAGGGATGATCCATACATTACAATTACAACTTGTTTCCTTCTCCCAATTAATCAAGTGTCCTAGCCATGTGAGCAGTGTAATGTGTAAAGTGACAGAGTGGTGTGGCAATTGGAAATATCTTCTGCTCCTCTGATCATGGAAGCTGCTTCATAATAGTCTGTCAGTTTCTGGTTAACACGTTATACTTAGCTTAGCAGACCATTCGGCTATTCACAAGGGGGAGGGGCAGGAAAATAAAGTGACTGATTAAAACAAAGGAATCAATAGTCTTTAGGATTAACATGTATATGTAGCCACTGCTGATTGTTCTAGTGTGATGATCCTGAGTTGTTCTGGGTCTGCTGAGAGCAACATCTCCCAACCAGGAGAGACTCCGAAGGCCACCAGTTTCCCATGCATACCCCATGGTCTAGCATCACTGATTAGTCATTATTGTTGGCAGCCATCTGTCTCAAGAGACAGTTGAGTATGCCTCCAGGGGTGAAGTCAAACTGCTGTGTTAGCAGTACCAAAGTGGCCATCCATAGTGCACAAGCTTGGGTGGTGTGTATGGGATTCTGGGCTAGCTAGATGCAAAGACCTTCCTCTCACCCTCATTAATGTGGTCCAAAGGAAAGCTGAGCAATACGTTTGGCACTATCTTGCCTGCAGGAGCTGCTGGAAGGAGGTGTACAAGGAGCCACCTAACCGCCTTAGGGACTGCACTATGGATTTGTGTAGGGTTTACTCCTGAAGATATCTCACAAGGCAGTGGAAGTTTTGGTTCAGAGTTTTCCTTCTCCTACCTTCCCAGGTTGACAAGCCCCATCTGCCCTTCATTTCCCTCTACATTATATGCAGAAACTGCCTTCCTGAATGTTGGACCCACTATTGGTCTCATCTACTCAATCTGCCAGAGTCTGCCTTTGCATGTAGGCAAGTCCCTAACTCACAGAGGGCTTGAGACCCATTGGCTACCCTCACCTGGTCTAGCTGGCCGGTTGAAGCCATTCCCATGCTGTGGCCACTGACAGCTTCTAGGAACCACAGATGAGAGTTGAGGGGACCAAAGGTAGACAAGCTATCCCAAAAGGTGCACGATGTGTCCCCCACCAGAGGTACTACCCCTCCCTTAACACCCCATACGCCCCAGTTAATGTTACAGAGCAACATTATTCAGAACATTAGTTGAATACATAGAAGGAGATTGCTTGTCTTTGAGAGATTTACTCAAGAGAGAAAGGGAGAGCTTTCCCTAATATCAAATTTCCCTGGAGTTAGTTCTTTCTTCTTCTTTTTGCATTAAACAACAAAAAACAAAAAAGTGTTGCCTAAGTTGCCCATGTGCAGTGTACAGCCCTGAAAGAAGCTCTTAAACAGCAGCATACCTTGTATATTACAGCACCTTGCAGCCAATTACAGTAAAAGGTGGCTGCTTCCCAAGAATGTGTTTCTGCCTTCTGATTTATGGCCATTCTGTTTCCTGCATTATCTCAGACCACCTCTCTCTTTTGCTCTGGATATTCATTCTAATGCGAGTTCCCAAAACAAGGAAGCCAGTCTTCGGGCTGGTTTGTTGCTGTGTCCTTATATATGGCTAATTAGCCGTCTTGCTGGTAAGTGTAATGGCACTTCATTATTTAGATCCGTTCAAATCTGGGTTCAGGCCTAGCCACAGGACTGAGTCTGCTTTGATCGCCCTTTACAGAGAGAAGGGACCTTGCTCTTGCTTCTTTATTTTTCTATGGCTCTCAGGTGTGCTAACTCCCTGGGGTTGAGGCGCCCCAATGTCTGCTGGGATGGGACTCAGCCCCCCAATCTTGAGGGGGCAGAGAAGACTGGGTGGGATGTTGCCATGGGCCGCACTGTGTTGGGAGTCACCATGAGGACCAGCACAACCTGGTGAGTGAATGTCTCGTTGGGATGAGTCCTGCTTGACCTTTCCTGATGCAACCATCACACATGCAATGCACATCACGCATGACGTCACGCACACACACGTGTTAGGTTTGCCCCCTGCTGCTCCCCAGTGTCAGGCACAACTTGGTGCCTGTGGTAGCTCTCAATACCTTTGACCCTGGTATCCTTCTGGACTGGCTCTGTAGGAAAGGGAATTGGAGGCACGGTACTATAGCAGATCTGGTCCTACCTACAGGACCAAGTCCAGAAAGCAGCATTGGAAGAGCATTTTATGGCCCCTGGTCATTATGCTATGGGGTGCTGCAGGGCACTATTTTATCCCCAATGCTATTCAGTATCTCTCTCAAATTACTGGAAGAAGTGGTCATTAGGAGCTTGGGGGCAAGTTACCACCAGCAGGCTGATGACACGCTTTTCTATTTATCCATAACATCTGAATCAGGAGAGGTCATGTGGTGCCTAAACCTGGATGCAGGGGTGGGATGGATGAGGAAAAATAAGCGCAACAAGATGGAGGCACAATCACTGAGTGGTTGCCATGTCTGAGAAATTGGTCAATTGCCCTCCCTGGGCAGGGTTGCACTGGCCCTGAAAGGGCAGTTAGGGAGCCTGGGGCCATTTCTGGATCCAGCTTTGTCACTAGAAACGTAGGTGGTCTCTGTGTCTAGAAGCACCTTTGACCAGCTGTGATTGGTATGACAGCTACAAATGTACCTGGACTGGGAGAGCTTGACCATAGTTGATTCAGGGATTGGTGACTGGTCTGCCGCAAATGCGTTCTGAGTTGGGCTTCCGTTACACATGAACTGAAAACTGTCATTTGGGCAGAATGCTGCAACACGGTTGCTAACAGGAGTAAGACACTATCATCTCATGACACCTCTGCTCAGAGATCTGCACTGGTTGCCTGTTTGTTACTGGCCAAGTTAAAGGTGTTAACTATTGGTATATAATGGCCTTAACAGCTTGGGAACAGTTTACTTGCAGAATCACCTTATTCCATATGTGTCAATTTGACCACTTCAATCTGGCACATAATGTTCATTCCACAGTTGTAATAAATAAATCTTTTGGTGTGGCAGCGCCAACACTTTGGAATTCCCCGCCTATTCCCTGCATATAAATTACTACTAATGCTGTTGACAACAGGCTGACACCTTCCCTGGGCTCTTTTTGGCGCCTGCCGAAAACATTTTGCTTGGGCAAGCCTATCCAAACACATAGATTCTGACATGTTTTAATCTTTTGTACTGTTTACTTTAACTATCTTTAGATGTTTTAAATTGTTTTAGGTCATCTTATAAAAATAAAGCCACTGATTACCTCAGCTTTTTCTACACAGCAGGTAAAGGGGGTGGCCACCTCACCAGCTTGATCAGTAGGTTTGGATTGCTCACATAAGACCCGAAGAAGACCCCTGCTGCAGCAGGCCAGGGGCCCATCTAGTCCAGCATTCATTTCTCACAGCAGGAACTGATTGTAACCAGTGCCAGATTACCAAATAGGCAGAGTAGGCCCAATGTCTTTTAGGGGCCCTGAGACAATGGATCAAAATAATATTGTGCCGGCTGAAAGAAGGCCATCTAGACAAGAAGAGGGGAAGGAGGGGAAAGAAATTAAAGACTATGATAGTTTGATGGCCGAAATAAGGAAAGAATTTAAAAATAATGAACATTATATAGAGAAAAAACTATTAGAAGTACAAGACACTCTAGACAAGAAATTGGAAAGGGTGGTGGGTGAACTGACAGGAAAAGTTAAAGATATATCAGCAAAAACTAAGGTACTTGAGGATTCAATGAAAAGGGTGCAAAAAGATACGAAAGACAGTAAGAAGGAGGTGGACAGGATTAGAATAGAAATTAAAGAGATAGGAAAGATACAGGAAGAACTGCTGGACAACATGGCTATGACACAGATGAGACAAAGTCAGTCTAATCTGAAATTTAGAGGAATACCGGAGAATCTAAATGAAGACATTAGATCTATAATGGTCAAAGAGTTAGCAATCTGGTTAGATAAGAAGGAAGAAGAGATAAATTACTCTTTAGCAAATATTTTTCGGATAAGATCTAAATCGACTAAAGTTAAAGGGAAAAAATTGCCAGGGGATGTGATAGCCATGTTCAACTCGCTGGACATAAGAAATGAAATATTGAAACAGAACTACAGCAAAAGGTTATATATTGAAGGAAACTCAATTATTATATTTAGAGAGATTCCTTTGAGATTTCTTAGAAGGAGAGATGCTTATAAAAAATTAGCTAGTCAGTTGAAGAAAAACGGGGTCCTATATAGATGGGAGTTTCCGGAAGGCATTTCATTCTATTTCAAGGAAAAAAGATTCAAACTGTCAACCACCTCAGAACTGGAAAAATTTGAAAGGAGATACGAGAAGGATTTCGGAAAGATAGTGGGAGGGGGAGGAGACGGAGGAGCGGCAGGGGGAGGGGACGAGGGGGAGGGGTCGGAAGAAGAAGAAAGAGGGGTAAACTTAACAGAAGAAAGAGAAGAAGTAGAGAAAGAAGACAAGGAAAAGTAGTTTGCACACAGATTTTGACAATTTATAAACACTTTATAATAGATGGCTTTAAAAATTCTGACTTGGAATGTGAATGGACTGAACAATAAAAATAAAAGGAATCAGATTGCTCACACGCTATTGAAAAAGAACCTTGACCTAATCTGTCTACAAGAGACTCATGTAATAAATAAACACAGGAGAATCTTGAGTAATAAGAGGTTAGGGATGGATTTTGTGACTGCCGATAAGGTTAAGAAAAGAGGTGTGGTACTATATATAAAAGAAAAATTTGATCCTGAGTTATTGTACAAAGATGATCAAGGGAGAGTGATTGTAGTACAGATGGTGTTTCAAGGAGAAAAAATAATCGTGGTTGGAATATATGCACCTAATGATAAAAAGTCAGCTTTTTTCCTCGAATTAGGTAATAAGTTAATGGAATGGATGGATCACAAAATGATATTAATGGGTGATTTCAATGGTGTGGTTTCACCGAAATTGGACAAGTCAACAAAAAAGGAAGAGACTAAGGAAGGGAAACTACCCCGATCCTTTTTTGAGCTAGTTAACAATATAGGATTAATTGACGCCTGGAGATTCAAAAACCCTACTACAAAACAGTATACGTTCTTCTCAAACCCCAAGCAGAGCTGGGGGAGAATAGATAGTATTTGGATATCGAAGGAATTGACGCAGAATTTAAGCAAATGCGAAATTCTAGCACAAACTATTTCTGATCACAATCCGGTATCTATGGAGATAAAAGGCAAAGATACTAGAATAGGTAGATGGAGAATGAATGAATTTTTATTCAACGATCAAAGAATAGTAACTAAAGCTAAGGAAACAATTGAAGAGTACTTCAAATGGAATTTAAATGGGGAAACAGCTCTAGAGGTAGTGTGGGATGCAGGAAAGGCAGTCATGAGAGGCTTCCTGATCCAGAAAAACAGTCAATTAAGAAAAGAAAAAGAGAAAAAGAAAGAGCAAATTCTAACTCAGATTATGGAAAATGAAAGAAAATTAACTATAAATCCCGGTGATGAGAACGTAAAACAAAACATAAAGATATTACAAGCCAAATTTTCAGTAATAATTAATCAGGAAATTGAATGGAAAATAAAAATGATGAAACAGAAAAATTTCGAATCACCCAATAGGATAGGGAAATACTTGGCATGGCAAATAAGAGAAAGAAGGAAACAAAACATGATTAGTAAGATAAAGGATGGAGAAAGGATTGTAGAAGAACCAAAAGAAATAAAAAGGACTTTCCAGAAGTACTACAAAGAACTATACAAAAGAGGCAAAGAAACAGATCATGAAATAGACTGCTTTATGCAAAAACATCAGATGCCACAGATCTTAAAAGAAGAAAAAGAGTTACTAGACCAGACTATTACACAAGAAGAGATAAAAAGGGCTATAAAAAGGATGAAAATTGGAAAAGCGCCGGGGCCGGATGGCTTATCGATTAAGTATTATAAGACATTAAGCGATCAAATATCCCCAATTCTATGCGAAGTGATGAATGGTATCTTAAAAGAGGGGAGGATCCCGAACACCTGGAAGGAAGCATATATTACTTTAATTCCTAAAAAAGAGGTCGATATGTTGGAGCTGAAGAATTATAGACCAATTTCGTTACTAAACAACGATTATAAGTTGTTCGCAGACGTAATGGCAGAAAGATTAAAAAAGGTATTAAATAATAGAATTCATAAAGATCAAACGGGCTTCCTTCCAGGGAGACAATTGAGGGACAATGTAAGAAATGTGATAAATATTATTGAATATCTGGATATGAGAATAGATAAGCAGGCCGCCCTGGTATTTATAGATGCCGAAAAGGCATTTGATAATGTTTCATGGGGGTTCATGAGGAAAAGCTTGGAAATGATGGGGATGGGAGAAAAATTTAGAAAAGGTATCGAAGCAATCTATCATGAACAAAAGGCAAAACTCATAATAAATAATACTATGTCAGAATCTTTTGATATATTTAAAGGGACTAGGCAAGGTTGTCCTCTGTCTCCTTTATTATTTATAATAGTATTGGAAATATTCAATAAGAGATTAAGGGAAACAACAGAGATTAAAGGAGTCAGAGTAGGAAAGAAGGAACACAAAATAAAAGCTTTTGCCGATGATATTGTATTAACACTGGAAGACCCAAAACACAGTGTAAAAGAAGCTTTAAAAAAATTTGAAGAGTTTGGTGCAGTGTCAGGACTTAAGATCAATAAGAACAAAACTAAAATGTTGGTTAAAAATTTGACAAAGGAAGAAATGTTAGATTTAGAGCAAAGGACGGGACTTATGACAGCTAAGAAAGTGAAATACCTTGGAGTGTGGATTACGGTAAAGAACATTAATCTCTATAAAGACAATTATGAGGTCACTTGGAGGAATATTAAGAAAGATCTTGAAATCTGGGGGAGAATGAGGCTATCCTTCTTGGGGAGGATAGCAGTGGTGAAAATGAATGTTCTCCCCAGAATGCTGTTTTTATTTCAAACTATACCCGTACTCAAAGGTTTAAGACAATGTAAAGAATGGCAGAGAGCCCTGGGGAAGTATGTTTGGCAGGGAAAAAGACCACGAATAAAAATGAAAATATTGGTTGATAGAAAGGAAAGAGGGGGCTTTGCTCTACCGGATTTGAGCATATATTATGAAGCGGCATGTCTACTATGGTTAAGAGATTGGATTAGACTGGAAAATAGAGATATATTGGATCTGGAGGGCTTTGATAATAGGTACGGGTGGCACTCGTACCTATGGTACGAAAAGGTGAAGGTGCACAAGGGCTTTCTAAATCACATCTTCAGGGGACCAATATTTCAGGTATGGGAGAGAAATAAAAACTTATTGGAAAGGAAGACCCCCTGGTGGATCTCACCAACAGAGGTGTTAACTATCAAGAAATCTAATATGGAAGAGAAAAATGTTACCTATGAAGATCTCATAAGTAAAACAGAACAAGGTATTAAACTTAGACCATATGAAGAAATAAAAGACTCACTTACTGGTTGGTTGCAATACCACCAGGTGAATGATTTGCTAAAAGAAGACAAAAAGAAGGCAGGTTTTGAGGATAAAAAATCTAAGTTTAATGTGGAGGTTGTTGAAGGCAAGAGTAAAATACTGTCTAAAATATATGATATACTACTCGAGTGGTATACAAAAGACGAGGAGGTGAAGGAGGCAATGACCAAATGGGCGATAGATTTCGGGTATAATATTGAATTTGAAAGATGGCTGGAATTATGGAATAAAAATATAAAGTTTACAGCGTGTACAGCACTGAGGGAAAACGTATGGAAAATGATATATAGGTGGTACCATACACCGGTGAAATTGGCCAAAATGTATAGATTAAAGAACAAAAGTTGTTGGAAATGTGGTGAGGCGGAGGGCGATCTCTATCATCTATGGTGGTCATGCAATAAAGTGAAAGGTTTTTGGGAACTAATATATAATGAGCTTAAAAAAATTCTTAAATATACATTTCCCAAAAGACCCGAAGCCTTCTTGTTAGGAATTCTGGGTAAAGAAATCAAAAAAGAAGATAAGATAATATTTCTCTATGCCACTACAGCCGCAAGAATTATGTTGGCTCAAAACTGGAAAACGGAAGTTATACCTAATATAAATGAATGGCAGCTTAAAATGGTAAATTATGCAGAGCTTGCCAGGATAACAGCAAGAATACGAGATCAAGATGAACAGGAATTTCATAAAAACTGGAATAAATATTGGAAATATATTGGAAATAATTTGTAGATGATATTAGCGGGGATGGAGTAACGCTAACAGCAGCTAATATATAAGTTTAAAAACAAAGTACATGATTATAGAATTTTTATTTGATACTTACCAAAAGGGTAGAGGGGAGTCCAAAGGTTTTTTGTTTGTTTGTTTAGGGAAGGGATATAATAAACTATGTAAATGAAAGATATGTACATATATTGTAAGATTTATTAGCATGTTTATTTGTGTACCTTACATTTATAAGAATCTGTTTATTTACAAAAATTTGAATAAAAATGTATTGATGAAAAACAAAATAATATTGTGTCAGGCAGCAGAGGAACCAACCCCCACGGCAGGTTGCTAGGAATGGACAAGACAAGGGAAAGCCCTTACCATCTGCTTTTATTCAATATTCACAGAGAGAAGCTTGAGAATGTGGCCTCCTGGAATAATGGCGCTGCTCTGAGTAATTTCCCCGTCCCCTCCTCTCCCACTTCCTCATTTGTTATCCCCTCTACGGCTGGCGCTGAGAGCCTTTTGCTTCTGAGCCCTTTGCTCTCCTATTTTTAAGGCTCGCTGGGTTCCGAGAGATGGTGGGTCTGGAATGCTTTCTAGTGATAAAGTTGTCAGTCAGCAGCTCCAGCTCTGCCTCCTCCTCCTCCTCTCCCATTATTTCCCAACTTTTCACCTCATCTTCCTCTGAGCTGCGATCTCCCTCAAACCTCTGTTGTAATTCTGAACTGTCTTCTTCTCTGGAAGGGTCAGGCTGGGGAGGCGGTCTCCACCATTCCTCCTCTGCCCTGTCCCTGACACACCGATTTAATCTTGAAAGAAAATTACAACCAAGCTTTCTTAGTTCAATGTTATTACACTAGAGCTGGGGGAGGGCAAGGTTTTGACTGCCTCAGGATTTTAATCCGGCACCGATTGTAACCACAATTGCCCCTTTTGTTTCAGTCTCCACCCTTTATTCCAGACCGGGACCCCCAGCTTACAGTAAAGCAAGTCTGGGTAACCTGTGGCTCTCCAGGTTTTGTAGGGCTGCTATCACACCCTTCACCATTGGCCATGTTGGTTGGGGCTGAAGGGCATTGAGACTGTCTGACCCTTGGAGTAATGAGGTCACTGGTTCCCTTTCCTTGAAGTAAAAGGAAAAGGGACAGTTTTGTATACCATAAATTTATATGTTGACTTTCACCCCAAGTCCAGCTTCAGCTCCAGTGAAACCTGACACATATGTTTCAAGTCTGGCTTGGATGGGATGAAAAATAATGTGGATAATTGGTCATCCAATCTCATGCTGAACCATTTACCACAGATTTCCGGTGTGGGCCTCTAAGGAAGACTAAAAAAAATATTATACATATCCCCTCCATTGGAATATGGTCTTGCGTTGCTGGCAGATAGAAAGATGAGCTGACACCAAAGGTTGACATCTGGTGTAAAGCTGGAGTAGTGATCTAACCACTAGAGAGGATACACAGGTGAGAACTCATTCCACAGGAACATTTTCTCCCAAAGGTATTCTTTTAAATGGAAGCTGGAAAAGATAATTACCTGGTAATAAGAAACATAATGACAAACTCTTGGCTGGCTGTATTTGAAACAACACCAATATTTATATTAAGTCACTTCTAAACTACATCAAACAATGACCTTGCTTGTAATTTATTTCCCCAGGAGAGCCTAGCTCACTCGCAGCATATGGCTTCCAGCAGTTTATCCAGCTCAGGTGAGTGAAACAAGTTAACTTGGATTTCCATAAGGTCACTCAGATGTCTGCCGCTGTGCATGGCGAAAAATCTCCTGTGAGGTAAAATGTGCCCTTAACTCCCAGCCAAAGTTTTAGGTATCATTAAGTGCTTGTCTTGGGTATTGCACAAGACATAACCTCCTGCCAAGATCTCTATGATATATTCTCCACATAACAATAGTGCCTACTGGGGCTTGACTGGCTGTGCTATAAAGATGATGAAAACAAAGACCAAAATTCAATCATTTTGCGCTTTTCACCTATTACCCAGCCATGAATAAAAAGGTCTGATTTTTCAAAGGCACTGCATAGATGCAAATGCAAAGGCATCCTCCTGGAATATAGGCTTTCTGGTCAAGGATATCCTGGAACAGAAGAGGGGAGGGTGACCACTTATATCTCCCCTCAGAAACAAAAGGATATATATAGCCAATAATAAATAAATAAATTTTGGGTGCTGATTTGCATAAAATTTGCATATGTTGATTTACATGCTAGGTGCACATTTAGAAATAAATAGAAAAACAGCGCATCTCACCCTAATGAGAATCTGGGGGTGGTGGTTCATAGACAACCAGGACCCTGAAGCCTTGAAAGTTGGAACAATGGTCAGTATATAAATAAGCTGGACGTGGGTGTCGCTGTGGTCTAAACCACTGAGCCTCTTGGGCTTGCTGATCAGAAGGTCAGCAGTTCAAATCCGTGTGATGGGGTGAGCTCCTGTTGCTCTGCCCCAGCTTCTGCCAACCTAGCAATTCGAAAGCATGCCAGTGCAAGTAGATAAATAGGTACTGCTGTGGCAGTGAGGTAAACAGTATTTCCATGCCCTCTGGCTTCCATCATGGTGTTCCTTGTGCCAGAAGCGGTTCAGTCATGCTGGCCACATGACCCGGAAAGCTGTTTGTGGACAAACACCGGCTCCCTCAGCCTGAAAGCGAGATGAGCACCACAACCCCAGAGTCTCCTTTGATAGGACTTAACCGTACAGGAGTCCATATATGCAGTAGTAGGCTATCCCATACCATCCAGTCTGCTCTGTAAGAGCAGAAGGAGATGTCCCATCTAAGTGGAAATATGGTTCAATGTGGGGAGAAAAGGGCCTGTTCTGTGGCTGTCCCCAGAATATTACTTAGACATAGAGGGCAGGTTGCTCCTCCTCCTCCTCCTCCTCCTCCTCCTCTGGTAACTAAATGTGTTTTTATTCCATCAGGCCTTTATTTTATGAGGCAATTTTTATTTTTATTTTTAAATGCCTGGTTCTTCCTTGCAACTGCTGTGCATTGCTAAATTAAATTGTAATGCTTTGTGTTGTGAACTGCTCTAAGCAAACAAATAAGCAAACCTGCCATTTCCACTTCAGAAATTTCCCCACTTTAAAGCAGCTTGCAAGATTTTCTGCCACCCCAAGGCAGAAAATCCAAACAACACCCCAACCCCATTCCAGGTGGTGAAATAATAACCTCAATTGACATCTTGATCTCCTCCTAATTGTAGGGCCAGTCTTACACCAAACTAGATTTTATTACCCCAGGGGAGGACCACAGCACTCTTTTAGCAACTTGTTTACCTTTAAATTAGCCATGACAACTGCATAGTAGATGCAGTGACCTCAGCCACAGATTGCTGGTTTCTATTTCCCTCTCACCTTAGCTCAGGGCATTTTCACAGGGGAGGTTTAAACGGAAAATGTAAGATGCCCATGGGAAGCCAAGGTGCAGTCTGATCCCTGCAAGCATCTTGCATAAATTAATTCAGTCTGCAATCTCCATCTACAGAAAGGATCTAAATTCCAAGTGCAGCCCTTGCTTTGGCCATGATGCCACTCAGACCAAGCCACATATACCTTTAAGGTATGGAAGTCAGGATAGGGTCGAAAAGGGATTTGCAGGCATCACTGATCAGTGGTGCCTGCAGAGCCCAGTGCACAGTAACCTATTGGACTCTGTGGCGATCACACAGGGTCCCCGAATGTTTAATGGTCTATTGATCCCTGTGCCACCACTGTGATCGCTTCCCCACTGCCACCAACCAGTTACTCTCTGGTAAAACACTGAGTCCAGTCAGTTGTTAAAAGTGAACCAAAAAAAACCAAGTTTATCTTACAAACACTAACAAGTTTATGGTTTCTCAGATAATATTCCTGTCAGTATCTTAACTTTAGTTTCTTTACTGGCCTATACCTTCCTAATACCTTCTGATTGATTATCTCAACTGTTTGTCTGACTCCTCTTAACAAAGTCTCTCACTGTCTCACACCAGACTAGCCCAACCCACAGACTTATCTTCCCTCTCTCATCTAACTCCAGACTGTCTTCTCAACTACTCTAACTCCTCTTAACAAATTCTCTCTGTGCTTAAACCTTATACACTGTTAACTCTGCCCCTTGGGTTCCCATCGGTTAGTCATTTTACAATTAGTTAACCATTTCCCTATCAACCCAGTATGATGTCACACACATAGGAGGGCAAACGCTACAGACTCCCTGCCGTGGGATGTAACATAAGCAGTCAAATACATCATTTCCTGTTTGCCTAGAGTGGGCATGCAGGGGAATGTTGGTCCAGCCAGTTGAACTTCCTGTTACACCTGGTCTGGAACATCCTTCCTTTGCATGTGACCAGGTAGGTGGGCGTGACCCTTCCAGACTGTGGGATGTGAAACTTATAGCAGTCAAGCACAACATTCCTACAGTGGACATGTTAAGGGATGTTTTGTACCACTCAGGAGAAAACTTCCTGTTTCCTCCTGAGCTGTGACAGACTTTCACTGCATGTGGCTCAAAGAGGGTGTGGCTTCTTCTGGGCAGAGGAGCAGACATTCCTCCATGTTGTTCTGTTCTTCTTTTTCTCCATTTTTGTGTTCCTAAGAGTTAGGAGAAGTGACTGCTGAGTCGCAGTCATTTGAGACTATTTTCCTTATGGGATAGTTCACATAGCTATATGTTGTTCTGTAAATTAAGTCTGCCTTCAGGGGTCTTATTGTGAACTGGATGACTGTAAGTAAACTAGTTTTATGTTAACTTTAATCAGATGGTCGTGTCTATTCTTTTAGGAGGGATATAAAAAGGGAAACCAGGAATCCTAAATAGTGAGGCTCAGACAGGCCAACAACTAGCTAACCGCTGTGTAATTTAAAAGGGGGGTTGTTTAACAACTCTGCTAAGTCATAGAACTTGCTGGCACAAGTTAGGAAGGATAACATAAAATAATATATCCTCTCCTGCCTCCCTAAACATCACCACACAGACCCCACAAAAGGTCCAGTCACGCAGCCACCTTCCTCTTTTGATGCCATTTCTTCTCTTGGACTGCACTATATCCACATGGGGTAAATTCACTCCTTCTACTTTCTTTCTTCTCCCCCCTTGTACATCTTTTAAGCACACACACCCTTCAGGGATCCAGCTGTGAAGTGAATGTGAGCAAACTTCTTATTACTTTGAAAAGAAGACTGTTGTGTCTTTATTCTTTTAGGAGGGAATCAAAGGGCTCTTACCAGGAATAATAGAACTTAAGAGATTCTAACGAATCTGCAGATAGCTTCCTTGCTGTGTAAAGAGGGGACTGTACTCTGCTGTATGAATAAACTCACTAGCATGAGTTAGGAAAGATAATATTTAATCACTATATCCTCTCCTGCTACCCACAACATTCCCACACCTGCAAGCACCTGATCACTGGTGCTTACAAGGAGCTGTCCATGGTGCTTTGAAGCCCCAACAGTTAGCTAAGAGTTGGGGCTGCAAAGCACCAGGAAGAGCTGTCTTCAAGCCCCAACAGACAGGTGAATGTCACTGCTTGCACTTTGAAGTCTGAGCTCTTAGCTGATGGTTAGAGTTTGAAAGCACCAAACACGCATGCATGTTACCTTAGGTCATTGTGATACTGAGTAACTGAAAGGTATGCAGCAGGGGTAAGCAAACTAAGGCCCGGGGGCTGGATCCGGCCCAATCGCCTTCTAAATCCGGCCCACGAACAGTCTGGGAATCAGCGTGTTTTTACATGAGTAGAATGTGTGCTTTTATTTAAAATGCATCTCTGGGTTATTTGTGGGGCATAGGAATTCATTCATATTTCCCCCCCCCCCAAAAAAAATATAGTCCGGCCTCCCCACAAGGTCTGAGGGACAGTGGACCGCCCCCCTGCTGAAAAAGTTTGCTGACCCCTGACTTAGGAGATAAGTTTCTCACTCCAATCAAAAGGAAGACCTCAAGGCCTAATTTTTGAAATTTTAAGTTGTGTTCCTCACCATCACCACCTGCAATTTGTGCAAAATTAAGCCTGATCAAGAGTTCTGGAAAATCTTAAAGCTTGCTCAAGATTTTGTGCTATTTTCTTGGGTCCTAATGTAGGTATTGCTCAACTGTGGATTTTGAAGGTTTCCCTGCACCTCCTTCTGGGTTAACAGGACTGCCTTTGTTTTTTACACACCACAAAGTATTTCCATTTCTCTATATGATATAGTCCTGGCATGTCCAACTCCCAAGAGACTGCGATCTACTCCCAGTATGAAAAACCTGGCACTGATCTACCATTGTTATTGGAGGAGGGAGGAGCGTGCGTAGGGTGGGTGGATTGCCCAGAGTTGTCAAGGTTTTTTGGGGGGAGGATTGCACAGGTTTTTTTTAGCTTTCCTCCCATAACTTTTTGTACACTATAAGGATCCTGTGATCTGTCAGGATCCGGTAGATCACGATCTACTGGTTGGACACCCTTGATTTCAAATGGAGTAACAGGGACATAAAAAAAAAACCCAGCAAGTGGATAGAGTTAAATTAAGGATGAGGAATGCTGTTGGATGACAACTCCCATAATTCCTGACCACTCTCCATGCTGATGGGAGCTGAAGCTCAATACCGTATGAAACACCGTCCCTTTCTTTTTAAAGAAAGTTGAAAGGAGTTTGGGCAGCCTTACTTCCCATGGTGTTTTTGTAGCATTACATCTGAACCTGAGTTCATAGTTTATCTCCCTCAGAGAAACCACAAGCCTTGGCTACAGCTCAGTCTGGAGCAAGATAAACCACACACCTTGATTCTGACATAAGTGAAACTATAGTTTGCCTAACAACAGTGTAGCAGGACAACTGCTAAGTTTGCTTGCTAAATCATGCCTTGGTTTAGGATTATGTCCTAGCTGAGTTATTGAACGTACCTTCCCGACAGTGCTGATCTGTAACCCTAGACCTGTTTGTTTTTTTGGAAGACCTTTCTCTTCCAATAATACTTTAAAGCTGAGATCTTTATCAGCCTGCATCTATATTGGAATTCTTTTTAATATGTCTTTATTGTTTTGTTGCTTGGTTTTTTTTTTGCCACCCTGGGCTCCTTTGGGAGGAACAGTGGGATAGAAGTTTATTTAATCAATATATAAAAATGAACAAACATGTTTGTGGCACATAATGGCTGACCACCAGAAAGCCAAAATCATAGCTATATCACTATCCTGTATTTTTATGAAGCAGGCATCTATTCTCCCATTCAACTAAATGGGTGGCAAACAACTCTACTCTTAAAATGACTGCTTTACTGTGCACATAATTATCTCATTGCAATTTCAGGCTCATAGAAACAGGTTTTCTTAAACTTCCCACAAACAAATTTTTGTTTTTTGCTGGCTATGGTGAACTATACAGTTATACTATGCAAATTGGGGCTGATGAGCACTTAACTAATCTGTTTACAAATGAGCACAGCTGGGCAGGTCTCAGCGATTTTCTATCAAAGCAAAGTACCGGCCTTTATGGGCATCTGGTTGTTCCTGAATAGGTAGTTTAAACCTATACTCCCGTCTTCAAAGAAAGATCAAAGAGTTTATTACTTCTCAAAGAGTGCATTATTTCTACTTGGTACTTTCTTGTTTGCAAATTTGCATTATTAATAGCACAGGTGCCAATTTGCTTCTAGGCTGGCTTGCTTCTGGAACGAAGAGGTTCTTTGATAGAATCTGAATACATTTTATAAAACCACACAGCCTGTTCCATGACTCAGTTAAGGAGATTAACTCTTCCTGAAGTCAGTAGACCTCAAAAGTCGCTTAAATCATAGCATAGCATTTCGGGTACTAGCCTAGTCCACAGCCGAGTTAAAACAACATGCACTCCACATAAGTAGAGATGAATGCAAGCTACAAAAAGGAGAATCTTGTAGGCAAGGTATTTGGAGGGCTTGTGTATCAAACCCAACCGTTCAGTTTAGAGTAGCATAACTAATACTCTTAACAACTGGTATGGTATCTCATATGCCACTCTCCCTTAGTGGACCACACAAGATCAGCTTCAAATAGGGACCACTTTTTGCTTTATTGATTTGCAATTAATATTATGCTTATCACTGTTTTTAATTTGTATTTTTCTTTTCTTTTTTTGGTGTATCAATAAAAGAAGACAAAACAAATGCGAATGAACATGAGCATTTGAATAAAGACAGTGCATGCTTTATGTTATGTAAGGGAAAGATGTGCCTGTTATCAGAGGTAGCTTTGCTCTAGTTTTTATATATGAGAATACTATGTGGGTATCAGTAGCAGACTTTGGATAGCTCAGCTGGTTATTGCGTGGTGTTGAGAATGCCAAGGATGCTGGTTCAATCCCCGTATGGGGCAATTGCATATTATTCCTGCATTGCAGGGTTTGTGTGGATCAGATGATCCTCAAGGTCCCTTCCAACTCTACCATTCTATGAAATTTCAGCAGCCCCCAGTGTGACACTAAAATCTGGTGCCACCTTGTCTCTTGAGCTCCATTCTACATCATTCTGCAGTGTGGCGCCTAGTGCGGCTGAACCCTAAAACTGCCTCTGTGGGTATGGAGTTTTTTAAAAAAATGCTTCTGGAAACACCACCTGCTAGCAGTGTCTTAAAATTAAGCTTACACAGAATAAGAAACACCTCTATCTTTCAATGCATGTAAAAGGCACACATACCTTCCAACATTTCTCCAATGAAAATAGGGACATCCTATTCAATAATAATAATAATAATAATAATAATAATAATAATAATAATTTTATTATTTGTACCCCACCCATCAGACTGGGTGGCCTCAGTCACTCTGGACAGCTTCCAACATATATAAAAAACATAAAAAATAAACATAAAAACCTTCCCTATACAGGGCTGCCTTCAGATGTCTTCTAAATGGTTGTGTAGTTGCTCATCGCCTTGGCTCGTGGGCCGCATAACACACACCAAGTACATTTGTACACCCAAGCATTTAAATATCTAGGCTTTACAGGAATCATTAAAGAACAAAGGAAAGAGAGAGCAAGTTCTGAAAATATTGTGGTTTGTTTCCCACTATTGCGGTGCATGTGGAGCACGTTTTTAATAAGCTTGAAAAGATGTTATGAAAATCGCCAATTCATGATGTTAGTTAAAAGCAGATTGTAAATATATGTGTGCATGATGCCCATTAATTACGTGGAATTTATTTTGCTTGATGATATCCTAATCTATTTGTAAATTACTTTATAAAAAGGAGAAATTAAATCCTGCGTTTGCAGCAATGCATAAAGCGTTCCCATGCTCCCCCCCCCCCCGTTTTTTCTTTTGCTGGAGTCTCTCTTACAAGGCTTGGCAGACACACCACTGCCCCCTCCCATCGCTTCGGCTTACAGCAGATTGAATATCCACCATTACTCTTAGAGTCAGGGCAACATATTAAATATACACTTGTCAGCTCGGTTGTGTACATATGCAAAACAGTAAGATCTAAAAAGCTTAATTCAATCCAAGCTGGAAACCTAGCGCTACATTAGGTCATAAACAAAAGCGGGATGTTAGCAAGGCACCAGGCTCCTGGCAACCAGAGCGAAAGAATCAGGCACTGCTGCCAAAGCAATAGCCTCCAGGGGCCTCTGGAGAGGCAAGACATTTTGGCATGGCCTTTATCGCACAGGCTTCTGTTTTAGTAGGAGGTAGCTTCTGTCTTTCCGACATCTAAACAAGCTCTGTCAATAGCCAAAGCTCTTTGCAGAGCTGTGAAGTTTCTCGCTCTTCAAGTTTGGGTTGCTAGCACTTCTATTGGTTTAGTGTACAAAAAGCAAGGTGAGGAAATGTGACGTCCGTTACCATACATCCCACTTGCAACAAACAAAAATATTACTCTACTCCCAACAATGGCCATTGAATTGTGGGCAAGGACAAAAAAAAAAAAAAAACAAGAGTTTTATGGGGTGTATGAGTGTGTGTGCATCTATATTGGTAACTATAGCATGCTGCAGATAAGCTACCTTGTGACTTCTGGGCCTACAGTGAAAGCAGGACATAAATTTATTGAACTGCTTTGAGGTTTTATTACAATCAAGTGGGAAAGAAAGGTTTAATAAATTTAAATAACTCTGGAAGCTACCCAGAGTGGCTGGAGCAACCCAAACAGATGGGCGGGGTACAAATAATAATTATTACATTATTATTATTATTATTATTATTATTATTATTATTCTATCAGATAGCTGATGCAGACATTCCACTCTCCATGGTAAATGGCATGAAATACATTGGTAGAAAAAGAATGGACAATGCTAAAGAATGTAATAAAAGCATTTAAGACCCCCCAACAAATTCTGGTATCTTCTGTGTGTTGGCTCTACTCCAGCTAACATAGGTGCACTATTAGATTCAGGACACCATCATTTTGAGAAAAGTGGGGTGGGGAGAACCTTTTGTATGTAGAAGTGTATTTCGATTCAAGCTCGTTTAGCCTCGAACACAGCCACAATCTATCATACCCAAACAGTTCTCCAGTTGAGCCAACCTTTAAGAATGAAAATGCACAATACTAGTGCAACAAACTGGTTGCAGCATGCAGTGAGTGTTTCGGTTTGGTGTTCCAGCAACTGCATTCAGTTCTGCTTCCTAACAACCATGTCAGTTTCATGTGTCCGCTGAGCATACTCAAGTCCGTATGAACATGTTTGTGTACGCAAAAATTTACATGATCTTTGTGTTACTAATTTTTTTTTAAATATGGCGTATCGATCAGACAATTTACACCTACATGCAGAGGTAATATCCAATAACCACAGAGGGAGGAGAATGCATTGCTGCCATTGTGACCCGCCCTCCACACATACATATGCAGAGGGGAGTGGAAAATGGTATCTGCAAAGGGCTGGTCTACCCTCAAAAAGTATGGTAGAACCATTTCTATTTGCTGCTAAATAACATGCTGTGATTCAGCAGTTGGTGACCTTTATCTGTTGTGCGATCAGATAAATTTTGCAAATGCTATGGGATCTGCCACATAAAATGAAAGATCATGTATACTCATTTATTTCCAACTCAAGGGTAAAGCCTGGTGACTAATAGACTATATAGTTACCACACTAACAGCCTTGTCTTCCTGGGAACTTGGCTCAGCAAACCTCAACATTTAACAAGCAGACATAACTAATTACCTCCGACCCCTAAGGAGAAGGAAGACTCTAGGTCACGGTTAAGGAGAATGAGGAACAGCAGCCCCAGTCTTCTCTTTATCTCTATCTACAAAGGGGTTCCAGTCAAAATTTGTTCGCAAAAATATGCAGATTTTAGCCCGTGGTATTAAATTAAATACCATTGACTCAAGAAATTGTAGAGGTGAATTCCCCCCCCCCCCACCATCAATGACTCATATCTTTTAACAAACTATTTTCACAAATCATTATGTAAAGCACACAGGAATATTTGAATCTGTGTTGATCTTTTCTTTAAAAAGCAAAGTGTACCTTCATTAGGATTTGTCAACCCTGTCAGAGAAATACCCAGATTTTACTGAGTGATGGCTATTTAAGTGCCAACATCACAATTCAAGTTTTACTTAAAAGGTGGAGAGAATCTTAAAAGAATAAACACTCTCAAAAAGCACAAAAGCCAGCAAGTAGGTTTAAAAATAAAATAAAAAATATCAACAGTCTATTTTATGCGGGACTCGTGATTTGAACATGTCGGTTTCTTAACCCGTTTCCCAACCTGACTTCCATTAGCAGATAACCATTTATGTGTCTGTGCCATCAACTCAATAAAGTTTCTTCAGGACTTCCCACTGTAGTCTACATCATGGTCCATGGTCCATAAACATACACACACTTCTAATTTTTCTGAGTGCTATCAGCTGTTGTGAAACAGAACAGTTTGTAGGTTAGGGAAACACAGCATTTCCTCCTGTGTTTCTTTTTAAGCTGCTCTCATGCCATATATCCACAAACTGCTTTTATAAAAAAAAAAGATTTCAACAGTGGGAGCTGCTGGAGAAGAAAAGCAGAAGTAAAAAATAATGTGTGAATGAGTACTCCATAACAGCAAACGTTTGTGCTACAATTATCATTCCACAAAGCTCTCCGGCCATTAATGAGAGAACCATGAAATGTGTTCTGTGATGTCCTCCTAGGTGCAGCCGTTGGAATGCCACTTCCCCAAACACTTTATTTATTTAAACAGCAAAATTTCAACACCTGTATCCAAAATTTTCTTTCTGTGGGACTTTCCTCCACATCACATCTTGGGGCTTGAGATGTAAAGACTGGGAGAAAGCCCCAGTGAACTCAATAAAGCCTCTTTCTGAGTAGACATGTATTGGATTGCAATGTGAATCCGTTGATGGAAACAAACAAATATTGGCCTTATTCAAAACAACTAATGGGAATATACTTGCACTATACTTATAAAAGATAAAGGGACCCCTGACCATTAGGTCCAGTCGTGGCCGACTCTGGGGTTGCGGCGCTCATCTCTCTTTATTGGCCGAGGGGGCTGGCGTACAGCTTCCAGGTCATGTGGTCAGCATGGAGAACCAGAGCAGCGCATGGAAAAGCCGTTTACCTTCCAGCTGGAGCGGTACCTATTTATCTACTTGCACTTTGAGGTGCTTTTGAACTGCTAGGTTAGCAGAAGCAGGGACCGAGCAACGGGAGCTCACTCCGTCACGGGGATTCGAACTGCCGACCTTCTGATCGGCAAGTCCTAGGCTCTGTGGTTTAACCCAAAGCGCCACCCGCGTCCCTACACTATACTTATACTTACATACAACTGTCCTATTCAATGGTGCTGCCTCATCCAGGATAAACATGTATTAGGGATTCCTAAACAATACAATGGCCCACAGCTTGCTGAAACCAATGGTCAATCTCTACTTGGTCCCCACCATTAAGCAGAGATGGGTGT
This sequence comes from Podarcis filfolensis, assembly GCF_964270895.1. Taxonomy (NCBI): domain Eukaryota; kingdom Metazoa; phylum Chordata; class Lepidosauria; order Squamata; family Lacertidae; genus Podarcis; species Podarcis filfolensis. The sequence continues at coordinate 22,409,098 of NC_139614.1, read as the reverse complement.
ACTTAAAGAGCACAGCAAAATTACACAATGATTTTCTCCTACCCATCCCTGGCCAAAAGCTGTGGTAATTGCCAGCTCTCATTAACAATTTACTTCTCCTCATGAATAGGTTCAGAGGGTTCCTTCGTGTGCAAAATAAAAAGTATGCTCACGTGCTACGTTTATTATGTAGAAAGACTAACAGGTCTTATTGCTCTGGACTGTAGTCCTCAATGTTAATACATATGGACTGCAGTGAAAGACGAGGGAAACTTTAAAGAATATAGTCGTCTATAGAGCTTTACACAGATTTTATACAAATACATATATCTGTACACCCAGAGTCCTATAATTAGGGCAGGAAAACAAATGTAATCACACACACAAAAACACATTTAGTGATCATTCACTATCTTAGTTTTTATTTGCCTTCGAAGGCATGGGGTTTATTTATTTAGATTTATAATAATGCAGGATATACCTAAAGCAAATGTGTAACAGTGAGGTTAGTAGACATGAACCTTTTGAAAATATGTGAAAAGGGTAAAAATATATATATATAAAATCAGATTAGCAAAGATTAATCACACACAGTGTTATTTTAACTATGTCTACCATTTAAAACCGTATAAGCAGCAGCCTTTCAATAAACTCGCAAACCTCTTCTAATATAACTTTCCACCAGCATTTATAATTAGGCCAAAGCGAGATGTAAAAAATATCAGGAAAATTCTTCATGGGAATATTTTTTTTTTTAAAGATGAAATGGTTTGTTACTTAGATAGGAAGCTCAGAATCAGTCCCTTAAATCACAGTTACATTTGCACAGTTTAGAACCATACTCAAGTCATTTTGTATACAAGGATACTGAATTTTATTTAAACCTGATTACAGGTCTTTAATTAAGTCAGTTATGTACCGTAAAGCTAAAACACGCACCAAAACCCTTTCTCTTTATAATATTTCAAAATAAATCCTGGCATCTGCTGTAGCCCAGCAAATTAGAGGTGGGTGAGATCATGATTCATGACCTTCGTTTAAACCCATGTATTTGATGAGTAATCGGCAAGAAGGCTCCAAAGACAGTTTGGTTGTTAACAGTGTCCGTTGTCAAAAGAGATTTCACAAGGTCTCCTCTTCACGTAGGAACTGGAACACAGACGAGAAGTCTTTCTGGGAATAGCCCTTGGCACACATGACCCTGTAGACCTGATGGGCTAGAGAGCCCAGAAGGACTGGCGTCTTGGTGTTGGTAGCGGAAACCTGGGCCAAGCCAAGATCCTGAAAAACAAAACAGAATTGGGGGAAGCAGAGCAAAAAAAGAAAGTAAAACAAGAATTAAAATCTGATTGTTGTTTTTATTATACAGCTTATACAGTGGTACCTCGGGTTACGAACGCTTCAACTTACGTTTTCTCGGGTTACGAACGATTGTAACCCAGAAGTAAGTTGTCCAAGCTCTCGGAGGCCTCCCCGCTGCCTGGAGGCAAACCCGGACATCAGCGGGGCCTATGGAGCTCTCGGAGGCCTCCACAAATGCAGGGAACCAAGCCCCGACATCCGCGGTGCCTAGAGCGGCTCCGCGAATGCTGGGAACCAAGCCCCGACGTCCACAGTGCCTAGAGCGGCTCCGCGAATGCCGGGAACCAAGCCCCAATGTCCGCAGTGCCTAGAGCGGCTCCGCGAATGCCAGGAACCAAGCCCCAATGTCCGCGGTGCCTAGAGCGGCTTCGCAAATGCCGGGAACCAAGCCCCGACGTCCGCGGTACCTGCAGGGCTCCGTGAATGCCAGGAGCCATGCCCTGACGTCCACGGTGCCTGCAGGGCTCCGTGAATGCCGGGAGCCAAGCCCCGATGTCCATGGGGCCTGCAGAGGTTTTGCAACTGGGCTCCAGCCGCAGGAGCTCTCTGAGGCCTCCACGAATGCCAGGAGCCAAGCTGATTGTGATTGTGGAAGAGGACCCTGAGCCCCCTCCAAACAGTGAGTGCACATAAGAAAAGAAATGTTAATTTTTTTCATCTAAAATACTGTCTTATTTATTTTATAGTATAGTACATTGATTATTGCTTTCATTTTATGGATCAATGGTCTCGTGAAACAGTAAAATTCGTGTTAAATTGCTGTTTTAGGGCGTGTTTTTCATCGTCTGGAACGGATCAATCCACTTTCCATTACTTTCAATGGGAAAGTCCGCTTCAGGTTAAGAAGGCTTCAGGTTAAGAACAGACTTCCGGAACCAATTAAGTACTTAACCTGAGGTACCACTGTACACAGAATCTGGCTTGTCAGAACAATCAGCTGTGTTCAGAAACCAAACATTCTTCCGGGAAGGAGTGTGGTAGGGGGGAATCCTGCTTAGCGCTGGGTTTGAGTGCACATGGAAACTCCCCGCAGAAGGCTCTCTCGCACACCTGGAGCCAGTGGTGTAGCATGGGTTGCCAGCACAGAGGCATGGGTGGGTGGGAGAGAAATGGACAGAATACACATTCGCATTCAACTGCCTAGTAGTGGCATCCGTGTCACACAGGTGATCGCAACCACAGATATAAGAAAAGAAAGAGCAGTTCCGTCGTCTGGAGAGGTCACTTCCTGGTTCGCATGGAGAAGTTGTTTACGACGGAGCTCAGTGACAGAAGCATAAACCATACTGAGGCAACGTCGGGTGTTGAAATTTTGTACACAGACCCCAAATGAATGCTGGAAAAGCTATTGTACTTGGAACAGCAAGGGAGGGAGGAAAGAAGAACAAACAACTGGGGGGGGAGTAGTCAGCTTTTAAGTTTGTATTAATTTCTACTAATCTGGTAATAATTAGTTAAAAATACTGAAAAAATCAATAAAATATAAAGAAAGAAATTTTGTGCCCCCTAACAATTTTGCACCTGGGGCAACCGCCCCTGTGACCTCCCCATGCTACGCTACTGTCTGGAGCAAGACTATATTTTGAAAAAAATACATGCCCCACAAATAACCCAGAGATGCATTTTAAATAAAAACACACATTCTACTCATGTAAAAACACCAGGCAGGCCCCACAAATAACCCAGAGATGCATTTTAAATAAAAGGACACATTCTACTCATGTAAAAACACGCTGATTCCCGGATCATCCGCGGGCCGGATCCGGCCCCCAGGCCTTAGTTTGCCTACCCATGATTTACATGGACGCTGCTTTGAACTGATTTTGTATTTTTCTGTGAAATGCAGGAAAATCTATATACAATAATAGGATATGCTGCTAAAAGTTATGAGCAGGAGAAGGTACTGAAAGAAAACATTTATTCTGTTCAGCAAGAAGGACAAGTAACTTTTCTATATGAGCACATTTTTTCTCCCTATATACGTACCTTGGCCATGAGGGTCGTTCCAAAGCCACCTTGATAATTGTTAGCAGAAGGGACGCCATCCATTACTCCTGGCACTGGGTTGTAAGTATCGCTTGACCAACAACGGCCTGAGCTCATATTTAGGATTTTGGCCAGCAGCTTTGGGTCAAGCCCTAACCTGTCAAAGGTCAAAAGAAGAGAAGTGTTCGTGTCAAAATGCACATGTTATGGGTGACTTATTTTTATATGCGAGGCCCGTGTTGTCATTTCTCTACCTTTATTCCAAGACTTGAAAAATGATCTGGAGCACTGATATGAAGAGAGGGGAGACCCTTCCTTAAATTAAAGGTCATCAATCGTCCATACACTTTTTGCATGCAGATTGTGAGGTGAAAGTAGGAATAATAATAAAAACACCAGGCGCTTCAGAGCCAGAAGAAGATAATATTATATCCTTAAAATTCAAGTGATATTCTTGGAAATGAGGTGAACCATCAACTGCCAAGTTAGAAGCATGGCTGCTATACACACTACAGTATCAGTAATAAGACTAAGAACTTCTCCTTATTATTATCTTTCTTTTTATAAAATCTTTATTACACTCTCTTGCTCAAGAGGCAAGTCTACACAACACTGTGACATATGCTCTCTATCTATTCAGAGACATGCATTATAGTTCTGGGTCAATTGCTGAGAAGGTTACTGATCCTGATAAAACAAAGCTTGTCCAAGCAGAAACATCATTTGTTCTATCGCCATCACTGAGTTGAAAGAACAAACCACTATGCAGTGGAGGGTAGTCTTTAAAACATAGTGGAAAATGTTTTAATACTGCACTCTGGTTGGTTTTTGTTTTTTTAAAAAATAAAATCTGGTATGTTCCTGTGGTTGTTGCCGTCAAGCTGCAAAGTGTGATTTTATAGCAGTTATACTAGCAGGTATAATCAGAAACAAAAGCTGTTAAAAGTTAGTTTCACATAAATGCTAGGTATGTAAAAAGGAGAGACTTACAGAGATTTGGTTAACAAGAGAAAGAAAAGTAATGGTTCTAGGAAAGCAAAACATCCACACTTTGTAGTTTTAAAACTAGAAGTTAAGTTAATAAGAGAAAGAGGAACAGAACTTTTTATAACATTAACCCCCTGAAAATGAAAACCTCTCAGGAGTTACTGCTTTTGTTAACAGCATTTATCAAGGACTCTTGTCTGAAAACCATACTAGGCAAAAAAACCTAGAATTGTTTTCCGTGGTACAACAAACAGTGAAAGCAATCAGCTATTCTTGTCTGTAGTATGCCATTTAAGAAACACTAAAGCTCAAGTACTAAAGCAATTCAATCCCCATTCATCCACACAAGACATAATGTATTTATTTGCATTATAAATCTACAGGCTCTGATGCAATTTTCCAAAATCCTTCTAGAAATTCAATATTTATATATTTTAAATAATTTATCACAGTGGTCCTGATTAACAGTCATCCTCATATTACAGTCAAACCTCGGTTCTCGAACAGCTCCATTTTCAAACGTTTCGGCTCCCTAACACTGAAAGCCCGGAAGTAAATGCTCTGGTTTTCGAACGTTTTTCGAACCCGAACTTCTGACGCAGCTTCCGCTTGAGTGCTAGAAGCTCTTGCACCCAATTGGAAGCCGCGCCTCAGTTGTCGAACGATTACGTTCGACAACCGAGGTTTGACTGCATTAGGATTTTACATCACTCTTCCTTACAGAAATAATCGAGGTGGTATACAAAATGTTAAAAAATATATAGAAGTACCCCCCCCCCAAGAAGACAACCCCAGCCACCTGAAATTGACAAAAGCAGTGGAATAAAAGCAGCAGTAAAAAATAATAATCATAAAAGCTCCTTCAGATAGTACAAAGTCTGGGAGGAAGAAAAGGCTATCCCTTGGTGCTGAAAAGGCACCAGGCGAGGCCTCCTGGGGAGAGAATTTCATAGATGAGGTTTCACAACAGACCCTCTTCACAGTTGCCACCCAGCTTACCTCACATCATATACTGGGGGTAATCAGAGAAAGGTTTCTGAAGATGACTTCAGGGCACAGGGAGCAGAAATTCCTTCTCCTATCTCAAAACCACGTACAGCTTTAAAAGGTAAGTGACAGCCCTCTGAATCGCGCTTGGAAACAGACCGTTAGCCAGCAAACCTCTGTCAGCACAGGCATGATGTCCTGACGTTCAGCCCCTGCAGTGGTGGACTCTGGGCTCCCAAATTTCAGTGGTGACCTGTGCGACACTAAAATTCCTCCCCACCCGCCTCTTGTGCTCTGTTCTACAGCATTGTTTTGACGTATATGGTAGGGCAGCACCCGGTGCGACCACAATGGTTGCGCTACTCTTAAAACCACCCATGGTGCTGCTAAACTAACCTCCAGTTTAAAGACTGATGCTCAATCTTGTGAAGGGTACCTCGTCCATCTTTCCCATTTTAATACAGGAGACTCACTTGACAACATTTCATGCATGTTTAATTTTCAATGCACTCCCCACATAGGTACACTCCCAGCAACTCACTAAGGTAACCCATACCGCCAAGGTTGTAGACAAGTCAGTGGACCATATACTGGAATGTTAGTTAAGAATCCACTGAAAATTATTAAGTACCACGAGGGTTTGATTCACTCAGAACTCTTGTTACCAAATTCAGGATTTAGATACTTTGACATTATACCACTTCCAGATCAGAACTTCCCTCCGTTATTTAAAAAATGGGCATATTGCATATTTGAAATTTACCAACCACCCAAGGAGGTGTATTCTGAAGTGCAAACTTGGGGGGTAGGGGGAATGGGGAAAAAGAAAAGTAGTTTTCCATGTGGAATCAAACTGTTGCAGCTCCACTGTCAAGGCAGGAGTAGGTCATCAATAACTCACAAGGTGTCAGTGAAGTTAACTCCTTATTCAAAGAAACAAAACAGCTTAGTCCTAGTGAGAAGAGCAACTCTTCCCAGTAGTTTTTGCCCCAATGATGCAGTTGCGAAGACTGAGGGTCCCTGCCTTCCCACCATTCCCTAAGTCTCTTCCTCTCCCAGGTCCATCCCAAGCAACCAGAGACTTTTCCGCCTTGTCTGTCTTTGCTCCACCCTCTTCATACCTCCGACCGCTCATCGTCATCCCACCACTCTGAGCCCCAGCTGGTGTCTCTCACCACTCGTCTGAATCCAGCCAGTCCATGACATCCACTGATGGAATGTATCTATCAGCATCATTTGGAGGAGGAGGAAGAAGAAGAAGAAGAAGAGGAGGAGGAGGAGGAGGAGGAGGAGGAGGAGGAGGAGGAGGAGTAGTAGTAGTAGTAGTTTGGATTTGATATCCTGCCTTTCACTCCCTTTAAGGAGTTTCAAAGCAGCTAACATTCTCCTTTTCCTTCCTCCCCCACAACAAACACTCTGTGAGTGGGGCTGAGAGACTTCAAAGAAGTGTGACTAGCCCAAGGTCACCCAGCAGCTGCATGTGGAGGAGCGGAGACACAAGCCCCAGATTACGAGACTACTGCTCTTAACCACTACACCACACTGGCTCTTGTCCAGGAAGGCAATCCTGGACAAGTCCTGGTGCCCTCAACAACTCCCTCAGCTGGCATGGCCAATGGCAAGGATGATGTAAGTTCTAGTCCACAACATATGGAGGTACCATGTTGGTTACCCCTGTTTTAAAAAAGCTCCAATGCATTCACACCACTGAATTTTAAAAGAAAACTTAAAAACCCCCAGAAAGCCCAATGTTCAAAATGATGTGTTCTCACACACCATGTGATGTTCTTCAAGCGACTCCTTTCCCTGATCCTTCCCTTTTTATCCCTTGCAGCAAGTATATCATTAAAAGGAGCAAGTTAGAGGTGTTTTGCATTTCATCTTTCCGTGGATTCGTCTACTGGTGCGTAGATAACTGACAGCTAAAATTAGACACGTATTAAAATCAGTTACTGAAGAAGTCCTCTGTCTTCCACTGCGCCCAAAGCTTGTAATGGTCTGAAAGCGGGTAGAATATACAGTAATTGTCATTCAGTAAGAGTCTATCCTAGAAAGTCATGCTTCAGTGGAGAAGACTGAGTTTCCATTTGAAATCAACAAATTAATCCAAGACAGGTATCTGAAAGGGCAAGTTTAATAGGAAGCAGCTACTGGGCTCTCAACCATGATAAAATGTTATTGCTGTTTCCCTGTAAATTGGCTTGGAACATATGATACTTTCTGCATAAGAGCTCTATTGCTGTTCAAGAGATATACTGCTCAAGCTATCAAAACGATGACAGTCTGTCAGTCCCCATAATAACTTGCCACCGGACATGGCGAGAGGATGTGCAACGCACGCATGCATTTACAATTGCAAAGGTGTTCCACATTTTGGGCAGGGGGTGAGGAGAGAGAGGGAGAAAAGTACCACATTGTTTGTGCAGCATCCCGTCCATAATTGCAGCAGATAATCCACATGGAAATACTTAAAAGTCTTCAAAAGCTAGCAGGGAGTTCAGGTCTACTGAAGTGCATAACATGTCTAGTTTTGTTTGTTAAAGGTAAGTTTGAAACTTTAGTTATCTGACTAGCTAAATCTTGTAGATTTTATTATGAAATTGCAACCTCAATGGTAACCGACTTCTGGTTCACGGTTGGTCTATTCAGGGGCATAGCTGTTGGAAAACGCCCTGGGGGTGAGCCTGCAAGCCCCTGGAACTCCGAGTGTCCTCAAGTATGCGCAGCTCCAGAGAAGGCATTGTTCCCTCATCTCCAGTGCACTCAGTGACATAAGCCAGCTGGTATTATGCACACTAACCTTCTAGCTTAACACAGCAAGTAGCTTGAGACTTCGTAGAGCTAATCTACTACAGTATTTATTTTAGGGTTACCAGATATCCCCGGTTCCCGGGGACAGTCCCCGGATTTGCAAATCTATCCCCAGACAAATTCCGTCCCCAGGTTTGCAAATCTGCCCCCGGGAAACATGGCAGCGACAGTCTCAGCAGCCCGGCTGGCTTCAGGAGCTGCTCGCTGTCGTGGTGCCCGCCATTTTTCCTGCGCCACAGCAACGAGCATCTCCTGAAGCCAGCCAGAGCCAACTGCACTACCAGGCTGGCCCCTCCTGGGCAATGCCCGCCCGCCCGTGACTCCCGAGCCTTCCCTGATCTGCCAAAACAAAGGGGGAAGGGGGAAGGAGATTGGGGAAAGCTCAGGAGTCATGGGCAGGTGGCGCACCGTTGCCCAGTTTTTTAAAAAAACTCTGCGCATTTATGTTTCGCAGGGTGCAAAAGAAGGGCTTTGCACCTTTATACAATATGCATGTGTGCTTGGGCCCGGGGTCTTTTGCCTCACCATCCCCACTACTGACTCCTTGTTGCTAAGGTAAAGGTAAAGGGATCCCTGACCATTAGGTCCAGTCGTGGCCAACTCTGGGGTTGCGGCGCTCATCTCGCTTTACTGGCCGAGGGAACCGGCATTTGTCCGCAGACAGCTTCCGGGTCATGTGGCCAGCATGACTAAGCCGGTTTTGGCGAACCAGAGCAGCGCACGGAAACGCTGTTTACCTTCCTGCCGGAGCAGTACCTACTTATCTACTTGCACTTTGACGTGCTTTTGAACTGCTAGGTTGGCAGGAGCAGGGACTGAGCAACGGGAGCTCACCCCGTCACGGGGATTCAAACCACTGACCTTCTGATCAGCAAGTCCTAGGCTCTGTGGTTTAACCCACAGTGCCACCCGCGTCCCTTAAAGGGATGTGTCAGAAGCGTCCCTGTTGCTACTCAGCTTCAAAACAAAAACAAACAAAAAAGTGTTCCCGTATTCATTGAAAAAAATCTGGTAACCATAATTTATTTACACACTATGTACAGACACAAGCATAATGGCATCTGTTCTCTCCAGCTCCGAGAGAACAAACAGGACAAGTAACAGTGAAAGTACATTACAGCGGCAGAAATAAGACTGTCTTCCGCTTCTCACGCTCTTCTCAGACAGGCATGTGATTTACAACCATCTCATCTGCAGCATTGGAGGCATGAAATACTAAAAATAGCGTGGGAGGTGCTGGGGGCGTGGTGTGGCCGGGCGCACAATTTTTGAGGGGGCACAAACCAGGCGCCCCACACAGGCAACCCCAGCCCAGCCCAGTGCTCCTCACCACCACCAAGGGCCTTGTTGGCCGGCCAGACTCCCCCCTGCAGGCAGCTCAGCACGGCCCAGTTTTGCTCTGGAGGGGGTGGGGTTGCTTTGGTGGCAAGGGCTGCGTTGGCGCCCCTGACCAGCACACACGTGCACCCTGGGCACTGGCAACTGCTGCTATGCCACTGGGTCTATAGTCTGAAGCAAGTTTAAATAGCAGCCACATTCCTAGGTTAGTTTTTGTTATCTCATCCCAGCTAGGAGCAGTGAGAGTGGCAACTTCTTCATGTGCATTTTAAAGGGCTACTTGATCCAACAATGTATATAGGCCAGGCATGTCCAACTCCCAAGAGACTGTGATCTACTCCCACTATAAGAAAAACTGGCAGTATATACCCATTGGGTTGACCAAAGTTGTTGAGCTTTTTGCGGGGAACCTTCACGTGTGTTTTGGGGGGCAATCAATCAGGATCACGCAATCGACTCCGATCGACCACGGATGACCCGCGATCAACCGCTTGGACATGCCTGATTCAGACTATGGAGAATTGCCTTGTAACTTACAAGGCATGGATTTCTTAGTAGAATAGAGGTAGAGTGAAAATAAAGGTTTATGGTTGGAAGAGACCTTTTATTTGAGAACCCTTTCCTAGCTTCTCTCACCGCTTAATCTCACCTCCTCTTGAGGCACATCAAAAGGAACAAAGAAGATGGAGATTGCTGGATAAGCACTTTCAACATTTCAAAAAATTGTAAAAAAAATATGCAGTGTTACTTTTCTATTCTACCTTTCCTGCAGAGCTCAACATGGCATAGGTTTCCCTATGAGCCATGCGTGGTGTAGTGGTTAAGAGCGGTGGACTCATAATCTGGGGAACCGGGTTCGCGTCTCCGCTCCTCCACATGCAGCTGCTGGGTGACCTTGGGCTAGTCACACTTCTTTTAAGTCTCTCAGCCTCACTCACCTCACAGAGTGTTTGCTGTGGGGGAGGAAGGGAAAGGAGAATGTTAGCCGCTTTGAGACTCCTTCGAGTAGTGATAAAGTGGGATATCAAATCCAAACTCTTCTTCTCTTCTTCTCCTCCTAGTTTCATCCTCAGAACAACCCTATTGAGGGTATGTTAGGCTAAGAAATGATGAGAGGCTCAAGGTCATCCAGTGAACTTCATGGATGAGTGGGGATTTGAACGCAGCTCAGGCACTCTAACCACAACATCATAACTTCTGAAGGATTTAACTGAAACTCTACAGCCAATGTGGGTTAGGGATTGGAGTAGGGGTAGCCAATGTGATGCTCTCTAGATGATGTTGGACTACAATTCCAACCATTCATAGGGTCATGCGGGTTGGGACTGATGAGAGTTGGGAGTCCAGTCACATTTGGACTCCACATTGGCCACCCTGGGGTTGGAGTTTGGGACTAGGACAGGGGATACTGAAGTTTAAATCCCTGCTCAGCCATGAACCCCACAGGGTAACTTTGGCCCATTCATTAATCTACCTTATAATTTCATTTCCTCTGCAATCCCACACCCAAGATAAAACTAGGGGTTATACAACTCATTACCATAGTTAAAACATTTTGGCCTGGAATAAAAAGAAACAATATATTCTACTTCATGGTACTTAACTGGGACTGAAGTAGCTGAAATATTGAAAGATAGTGTTGAGCTCTCTCAGATTTAGGGGTGCTATGAGGAATAAACAGTTGCACAAATAATGAGGCAATCGTCTAAACCAGACCAACATTACTAGTGTAGTTTAATTTGCTGCCAGTCTTTCAGTGGGATGATAATGATCTAAACCCAAACTTTTAAAAATGCTCTTCAGACTATATGCACCCCATTTGAGAAACCCAAATTGATTAATTTTGGCTGAGTTGTAACCACTAATGCCAAGTTTCCTTTATACTTGGATGTGCTATATAAAGAAAAAATTGACATTACTACCCAAGTAGACAGAAATACCTAAAATGTTGCATTGCACAGAGGTATTAAGACAGGTTTTACACATCATTCTGAAAAATGGCCAGTTTCAGAATAACAGCGACATGCTAATGTTCATAAATATTTCAGGGTGTTTATTTTTAAGAGAAATCTTTTTGATTTGAAAGCCAGCCTTCATGTAGCACAAGCCTACTGCATGTTTACTCAGAAGTCAGTCCAACTGAATTGAGTGTGGATAACTCCCAGGTAAATGCTGAGATTCAAAGAACATAAGCAGTGTCACCATTTTATGCTGGAGATCTTCTCACTCCTGCTTCCAGCCCCAGCAATGCCTTTCCTCTCCTGAATAACCTCCCCTCGTCCAATGGGCAGCTGCAGCTTCACTCCATACACCCCACCCTCAAGGGCACATGGAGGCACTTCCTACTTGTACCCTCTGTGCTTGTTGAGTCCTTCCCGCCATATATTATTCCTATGTACTTTATGTTGTCCAAAGTGCATATATCCCTTTTCATCCCCTCTTCTTTGCTCTTAAAAGCAGAAGCCACGGAAAGTAAGATCTGCACACATACATGTGCAAACAGTTCACAAGTCCATCTTCAGCTTGAATAATCTGCTTCTCCGGTGTTCAGAATGAAGAATCCTACAAAACTAGCCTTGTGCTTTAATTAAGCGTTCTAGTGACATAAGCAGAATAACAATGCGTTCCTATCATGATAATGTATTCTTCAGGGGAGAATTTACTACAGAGGGATTTCTACTTGCTGAAACAATTTTCTTTTCCAACCTAGCAAAAGCTCTATAAATTGCAAACACGGTGTGTATTTTATTAGAGAACAATTCTGTCACTTCGAAAAACACACTTGTCAGCCCCAAAGAAATTGATAGCAGACAACATTCATTTTTAGTGGTTCTAAGCTACTTGAAGAATGTTGGTAAGTGCTTACTCGCAGCTATTCACATGCACAGAACTATGCTGCTTTGATTTTGCTAGTAGGGGGACACTGCTGCAAATTTAAGACTATGGCAATTTCCAAAAGTTAGAAGAAAAGTCAACCAGAGCTTAAGATTCAATGTGCATATTTTCCCCATGCTGTTTTGAGAACGGCTGAGTTCCCTGTCATCCAGTACAGTTTCCTTTTTAAAAAAACAACTGAGAATCTGAAAACACTTTCAATGTACAGTCAGGTTTATAGTAAATGAGAAAGTAATGTTTCAGTATAACATACTATCCTGACCCATCAGTAGTAGAAACGGCGAAGAGTGTAATGGAGTCGTAAAAGGAGAAGAAAAATTAATGCAGGACAGATGCTTGAGTTCTCCAGCCCAAGTCACTGTTTCATATACACAGGCACACACTCATGCATTTTGTAATAGGAGAATGGATGTGCTATTACCTGATACTGTGGGTGGGAGCCAATCCTTCACAATCTAGCATCACTTCTGTGCACTTTCTGATCTCATGCACACATTAGTGATCCTTCAATGGGTGTGCAGAGCTGTATTCCAGTATCCTTCGCAACTAGCCTAATTTTTGCATTTATTGTTCCTTAGGCAAGGAACCAGCATTCAAAGTTCATAACACTTTACAGGATTTTTTTAAATAACCCCCCCACCCAGCAATATCAACTTTCATTAACAGGCATGAGAACTTCTAAAGAGCAAGATGGATTGCCAAGTGTTCCCAACCAACTGTTACACTTCATTGTGTAGCTTTGCTACAAAACAGTGGACCACCGTTTCTGAACATACATGCAAATGGGCACAGCACATGATGAAATGACTCCATGGTTTAGCAGCCAAGGTTAGAAGGAAACATGCACCATCTTGGACTAGTTGCTAATTAGACCCACTAATAGTTCCAAAGGACAATGCCCAAAATCCAGGGAATGTTTATGATAAGAATAACTTGACCACTGTTGGCTAGGAAATGGTTTTCACATGCAGATTGGCCAACCGTGAGACCCAGCTGCACCCGCATTTGTAAAATGTTTTAGAACAGAAAAGAAAACTGAATGAAAGACACTGTTTGAATACTAAGCAGATTTGGGTCAAACATTTTCTAGAGGAAGAAAACTCGCATGCCGTCTTGTAAAATGGAAAGAGCCATGTTCAGTGGTAGAAAATATGCCCTACGTGAAGAAAAAAAAAAACCAACCCAGTTCAATCCTGCCATCTTCAGATAAGCCTCGGAAACATTCCTGTCTGTAATCCTGGAAAGCCCCTGCTATAATAATAATTTATTATTTATACCCTGCCCACCTGGCTGGGTTTCCCCAGACTAATATTCCAACAGAATATTAAAATACAACAGCCTATTAAACATTAAAAGCTTCCCTAAACAGGGCTGCCTTCAGATGTCTTCTAAATGTCAGGTAGTTGTTTTTCTCTTTGACATCTGGTGGGAGGGCGTTCCACAGGGCGGGTGCCACTACCGAGAAGGCCCTCTGCCTGGTTCCCTGCAGCTTGGCTTCTCGCAGCGAGGGAACCTCCAGAAGGCCCTCGGAGCTGGACCTCAGTGTCCGGGCAGAACGGTGGTGGTGGAGACGCTCCTTCAGGTATACTGGACCGAGGCCATTTAGGGCTTTAAAGGTCAGTGCTAGTCAGTGCAAATGAGAGGCAGGGAACTGGCAGCCGGTGGACCGGATTTGACCCACGTGATGGCCTTTTGTAGCAGCCCAACAGCCTCTCCTCAGCCCCCATGCTTCTTCCGGCTTCTATGTTATGACTTGCTCTAGAAGGAAGAGTTTCCCTGGGCTGATTGTAGTGCTCCTGTGCTGCATGCTGAGAAAGAGCTATTTTCAAAACTGCAACCCATGGATAAACAGATTGTTCTTCTCTTTTGCCAGTTCACAGTTGTGTGTGTGTATGCGTGCATGCATGGTGCACATAAGTTGTCCCCACTTGCTTTTGGCTTGGTCCTAAGTGCCGCTGACATGCCCCCTCCCCATCAGAGGGTTAACCACAACAGCTCGCCACACTTGAGCAGATAAAACTGACCTAGATGGACCAATGGTCTGACTCACAGTAAAGCTTCTTCCCACATTTCCAGAAGTCAAAGTCATTTATATCCTCATAAAATGAAACTTAAACCAAATCTCAATGCTTTCTGTAAGACTTTGCTCACACAGATCTGTTCTATTAGCAGTTGCATCAATTCACTAATTGTGTGTGAACATATATATATATATATATATATATATATATATATATATATATCCCCTTCATGGATCACTGCCTTGTCGTGGCGAAGGGGCTTGAATGAATCCAAGAAGCTATGAGCTATGCTGTGCAGGGCCACCCAAGACGGACAGGTCATAGCCAAGAGTTTAGATTAAATGTGACCCACCTGGCGAAGGAACTGACAAACCACTCCAGTATTTTGCCAAGAAAACTCCATGGACATAAAAAAGGAGAAGCTTTGAGAAGAAAGTGAGTTTCTCCAAGGCATGCTCTGGTTCATGGGGTCACAGAGAGTCGAACACAACTAAGACGACTAAACAACAACACACACTCTCTCTATCTATATATATATACATACATACACACACACAAACACACACCCACCCCAGGCTGATTATATGCATGACCTCCTTCTCTACACGTAGGAAGTAACAAATACCAGCAATATTTCTCTGCTCAGATCCTCTTAGATTTGCCTACACATAATAGGTGGGGGGGGGGGGAGATAGCAGGGAAAGGTAAGAAGCAGGGCCATTTATCCTGTGTTATAGACTTGGAAGCATAGCTTGTGGACTAGTCTAGTTCTCCGCTCTGGGGGCAGGAGAAAGACACATAGGCGAGAGTGTCACACTCACCATGACTGGGAATGCTGTTGCCTCGAGAAGTCTCTTTCCACCATTTCATTTTCTTCAAGATAGAAATGCTTTCTCTTTATGCAATCTGGCAATAGGGGCAGACTTATGCTCAGGAGAGGCAGATAATTTAGACTGCAGACAATGCTGCATTGCTAATGATGTGGGCTAAGACTCATAGAATTCCTTAAACCTGGCATCAATCAAAGCAGTCAGAACCTAAACAGAATCCAAATTTGCACCACAAACCTTAACCTGGAATATGAAAACCCAGAGATACTTGCATGCTACAGTGGCTGCAAAAACCAATTAGGGTTGCATAGCATTATGGTGCCAGATACTTCAGGCTACTGAATATTTTTTATAACAGAAAATGTGAGTTTCTACTTGAACTAAATACAATGAAGTCATAGGTGATTGATTTTTCATTAAGCAAACCATGACTTAAAACTGACTATGATACAGCTTTACAATCCTCAATTACAACAGCACTATACCACCTTATGGGTTTTATTATGGCTTGTTAAAGATACGCTTCCCTATCTTACAGATGCTCAATTTTAAAATGTAAATGGTAGAGGATATTGATAAACCAATTAGCACTGATGCAAAGCAAATTCCTCTTTTATCTCAATTACAACATGACAACTTAATAGGTCAAGATAGTCTAACATCTGAGACAAGGGCAATTCAATAAAACAACTGCATCTTGATATGGTAATTAAGAGGAAATGTGAATCCATTATCCTGCCTTTTGGGTACATGTGTGTGCATGTGTTAATATACATTTACTTATATATATATTTACAGCTTTGCACACACTCATGTGTTTCTTATTATCTTCGCCAATATCAAAACAGGAATTTATTATTTAGGATCAGGACCCACAAGTATTTACGGGGTACACAGCTCCTAGAGAGCAACTGAAACGACAAATATAAAACAACGTGGTCAACATTACTGAAACCCTCGCAATATTTAGGAACAAAACAGTCAAAGACTGCAAAGTTAAATTAAATGTATACTGTTCATAAGGAAGCAGAGCACTACATACGACATGTAGAGCAGAAAATCATAAATATGTTGACAGGGAATCAATCTCTTAACAACAATAATCTCTCTCAGTTTAATTAATAAACGTCATTCCATGTGAGAGCTGGATGCGAGGGTTTGTACTTAAGTGATGGGTGGCAGAAGCAGAACAGAGATCTTGCCGCTGTACTATCCACCCCAATGCTTACTCACCTTCGTTAGTGAACTGGTAGAAGCAGTTGAAATGTAAGATAGCCTTCCTCATCTTTACTCAGGACAGGGATGAAATGGAGATACAGTCGTACCTTGGTTCTCGAATTTAATCTGCTCCAGAAGTCCGTTTGACTCCTGAAACGGTTTGAAAACTAAGACATGGCGGACATTCACGGTGGACATTTGGCTTCCAAAAGAACATTCGCAAACTGGAACACTCACTTCCAGGTTTGCGGCGTTTGGGAGCCAAAACATTCGACTGCTAAGGTGTTCGTCAACCAAGGTATGACTGTAGTAGCCAGGTTTATCCAACACGCGTGAATGCTATACAACATTAACTTAAGTGTTAGATGCATATTTTGCCGAGTGATTTGATTGTACTGAACCTTACTGGAATCTTGTATATATGCCAATGAAGGTTTGAGAACTGAGAACTGAATTGGCTGGCAAAATCGAGTTTAAGAGGATTGGCTAGATGGTCCAAGGAGTAGCTAATGACTCACTACAGGAGGGAGTTATGTTTACTGGTATGCAAACTATAAGATCTGGAATACATGGCTAGAAAAAGAGTTAAACACAATAAAAATAATTTTTAAAAGAACAAAACAGAACTGCAGGATAGACATTGAACATAAGTTTAAATTGCTTTAAACCATCCCTTATCCTTGTTCCAATTCAATTTTTTTAGTGTCCTTGTTTTTGTATCCCAAACAGCAACAGCTATGCAGTTCAGAGTTTGCAAATCTAAGGGGAAAACCTAGGGAAAAGGTGAGAGAACTCTTCACTGCAAATGGGCCAAGGAGTGCGTAACATGCTTAATGCCCATGGAAAAGGTAAAAGGTAAAGGTAAAGGACCCCTGGACAGTTAAGTCCAGTCAAAGGCAACTACGGGGCGTGGTGCTCATCTCACTTTCAGGCCAAGGGAGCTGGCGTTTGTCCGCAGACAGCTTTCTGTGTCATGTCGCCAGCATGACTAAACCGCTTCTGGCGCAATGGAACACCGTGATGGAAACCAGAGCGCACGGAAACACTGTTTACCTTCCTGCTGCAGTGGTACCTATTTATCTACTTGCAATGGTGTGATTTCGAACTGCTAGGTTGGCAGGAGCTGGGACAGAGCAACGGGAGCTCACCCTGTCACAGGGATTTCTGTTCTCATCCTGAAGCAAAGTTCTTAACCCGAGGTACTATTTCTGGGTTAGTGGAGTCTGTAACCTGAAGCCTCTGTAACCCAAGGTACCACTGTAATGGAAGTGAGAGCTTGCTATAGAAATCAAGGGAGAAATGAAACATCTTGTTGTAGCTTGAACTGGGCACCCATTGTACTTACCCAACATCTCCCAACTCTCCCCTTGGAAACCTCTCTCCCACAAAAAAAAAAGAGTCCAAAGAAAACTGAGCATGCTCAGTACACACCGAACGCTGACTGACAAATTGTGTGGTGGTGGAGGATGGAAAACCATTGTTCTCTTTTGAGCAATGGACCCGGCATGTTCCAGGTGAGGCTTCAGCGGCACCCTGGACAGCTCCATGCAGGGCTCAGGCGGAAGACTATGTAACAGCAGAGCTTGGACACTGTTTCAGTGGTGGCAGTGTTCTCCACACTTTTGATTCAGCTAAAGTAAGCAAACCAAGCAATTATATTTCCCGAGTGCTGAATTAGCAATACCTTACTTGTAGTCTAATTGCTAGCCTCCTTTTCATGGTGTGTGAGGTTTTTTATTAAAGTGTTTTGTAGCATATATTTCAGGACGTCACATTTTAAATGAGCCAAGATAAAATAAGACAATGAGAAAAGTCAACAGAATGTCCCATCGGTTGCTTTCTAGCCTAGCCACTTAGAATATGCTTCACAGAAGAGGGAGGAAGCTCATTCTTGGAGTGAGGGAATAGCTAACATAGTGTTCTCCAGATGTTGTCCAACTACAACTCCCAGCAACCCTTGCCAGCATGGTGGCCAAGGATGATAGGAGTCAAGGATAACAGGCAATTGCCTACCTTTGTATTAAGGCATAGGAATATGGAGGGTCAGTTATTTGTTCTCAAAGCTTTTCGTCATCTCACAGCTTACATTAATGCTCGTGTATGTTGCTCTAAGTCTACACATTCCATAGTTCATGGTGCCAGAGATGTCCCTACTTTTCTAAAACTTCCACACTGATCTACCAACACACTGATCTTCTCCCACAGTACAGCCGTTTAACAAAACTGAGGCACTTCTGCAATCAATTAGATGCAGATTTTTTTAAAGGAAAACAAAATGCATTGTTTCCACATGAGACTTAAGATGACACTATAATCTCCATAAAAAATCCCTTAATGCATCTTGCCCATGGCCAAGATCTTAATAT
Organism: Podarcis filfolensis; assembly: GCF_964270895.1. Classification (NCBI taxonomy): domain Eukaryota; kingdom Metazoa; phylum Chordata; class Lepidosauria; order Squamata; family Lacertidae; genus Podarcis; species Podarcis filfolensis. The sequence continues at coordinate 22,390,318 of NC_139614.1, read as the reverse complement.
ATGTTATTTCCAGATAGCTGAGGCCACAAATGTCATGTTATTTAGTTATTTAGAAAAGTCATGTTTCTTATTTGTAGCATGACCTTTGTGATAATTTTCTTAATTTTGTTTTTTACTATCCTAAACCATGGTATTGTTCAGGTTATAGGAAGAAAACAATTAATTATGGGAATGATTGCTGTGGCCAGCAATTATCAGGACATTATTAAAGGCCCAGTATCAGAGAAATGTTTCAATGGTACTTAACCAGCCCATACTGGACAGTCTGTCCAGTCAAAGCAGGTTTTTAAAAATAGGGGAAGACAGCAGGGGAAAAGACTAGATTGCAATGGTATGGCAATGACTTCATCCAGACTCTCCAACTAGTGAATGAATGGCATTAATTCTAGAGAAAATGGCTAGAATGTAAACAACCTCTGTCTCTGGACTTTTTACATGATCAATCATGCTGTGGTGAGATAGATATTCTGCAAGGAGAAACAGACTCCTATATCTCAAGGCAAGATTCTTACTGACTGAGATTCTTATCCGTACTTCTCTATAGATAGGAGCCACCAGAATGGACTGTGATCTACACTTGTCAAAATATTAAAAAAACAAGGAGTCAACAGCAGCAGCAGCAAGTTTTCCATTTTTCACATCAAACAGAAGTGGGTGCAGATTTGAGACAGGGAAGCATTGTGGCTATTTGCTACTGTGTTGGAATATGGAAGAATATTTAGAAAATTTATAACCCACCTGTTAATCCAATGATCCTCAAAATGGCTTGTGACAGACTGTAGTAACACAAAGCAACCCTCCCTCTCCCAACTCAGCAGCCTTAGAGAAACTTCCCTACAGTTTCTCCTTCTCAGGCCAATGGATGGGTCCAGGTTTATTTTGCTCTTGTCATGAGGATGCAACATCACAGTGACCATTAGTCCTCTGACTAATGTACAGCAGCCAGTGTACTGTAGGCAGTTTTATAAATACAGTGGTACCTCGGTTTTCAAACGTAATCCCTTCTGGAAAACTGTTCGAGTTCCGAAACGTTTGAAAACCAAGGCGCAAAGGGCAGTCTGCAAATTCAAATCAGAAAAGTGAGAAACACGCAGCGGAAGATGTTCGACTTCTGAGGCATGTTCAAAAATGGAAGCATTTACTTCCAGGTTTGCAGCGTTCGAGTTCCAAAACGTTCGGGAACCGAGGTACCACTGTACAAACTTAATTCGTTCCGGAGGTCTGTTCTTAACCTGCAACCGTTCTTAACCTGAGGTACCACTTTAGCTAATGTAGAGCCTCCTGCTGCCACCGCACGATTTCTGTTTTCATCCTGAGGTAAAGTTCTTAACCCGAGGTACTACTTCCAGCTGTGTGGAGTCTGTAACCCGAAGTGTTTGCAACCCGAGGTGTTTGTAACCCGAGGTACCACTGTAATAAAAAGCAACAAAAGCAACACTAATGCTATGTTGGCAACGAATCTGGGTTTGCTGGGTTTGTTTACAATCACAGGGATGCAACTATTATTTAATATCTATTGTGGTTTTCAGAGTCAAGGATCAAGTAGTAAGAAAGTAAGACAGGAATTCCCACGTCTGGGGCTTCCCAGAAACCTTGCCAGCTTAGTAAGTGCATGCTCAGCAGTTAGTAGATACAGGACATGATGCCACAAAGCATGTTTCAAAATGTGGCAGTTAAATGTCAGAGCTGCATACGGGGGCGTTCACACAACTGCAAACTTCTAGATCACATAATCGTGTGAATAATAATTTTAAAACCCTTTGTCTTTTGCAAGTGGTTGCACCCGTTATTCTTTATCTGTTTCATGTTTCGTCTGAAACAGTGGCGTAGTGTGGGTTGTCAGCACCCGGGGCAAGGCAAGTAATTTTTCCCCCCTAACCCGTGGATTTGCGCCTCCTAACCCGTGGATTTGCGCCCCCTAACCCTAGCCCCCAGATGTTGCGCCCGGTGCAGCCGGCCCCCCCTGCACCCCCCACGCTACGCCACTGGTCTGAAAATAAGAAAAAGAGCTCCTATATATAACAATATCAAAATGTAATTTCATTTTATGGTCTTTATAAATAATGTTCCTTCTTCCTGAAATCCTAGCCTAGATTAACAACAAGGTTGTCGGGGTTGGGCTTTTTTGGGGGGGGAGAAGCATTGCAATAATGAAATACTACACTTATGCTGCAAACAGCTGTTAATCTACATTTCTGAAACATCATTCTTCCCCCATAGAAGAGTCAGTCAGAAAAACACATAAACACAAACCGATATAAAAAGGATATCATAAAATTCAAACATACCTGATTCCAAGATTCATGGCCTCAGCAGTTCCAATCATACTAATGGCTAATAACATGTTGTTGCAGATTTTTGCAGCCTGAAAAGAAATTCAACACCCCATGAATTTCTGCTATCCAGATAACTATCCAACAGGAACTCAAATTCTATTATGAATGCATTTGCTCCACAGCCAGTCCCTAGAACAGACAGCAACATGTTTTCAGGGGCAATGATATCAAAAGCTGCAAAACAATTTTTGGAACACTTGCACAGTAATTTGATTTGGTATGCCTTAGACATTAACAGTCATCTGCATTTGCACTTTTAAAAGAACTGTATAAATATTTGTTCTTACTGACAATTTGTTGATGCCACTGTCTAATAACCAACCAGAGAAGTAGAGTTAGCAAACTGCAACAAATAAGTGCTTATAGGTTTGGATTGTGTAAGCAGAAATCCGCCATAGAATGGACTGAAAAGATGGTAGGTACGTATTCTGTTTTACGCGCCACCTATCACGATATGTTCTTTGTAGGCTTCTTATGTTTACTTCTCACTTTGTTAACTGAATAATAAACAAGAATAAGAATATTTGTACCCCACCCATCTGACTGGGTTGCCCCAGCCACTCTGGGCGGCTTCCAGCATTTACAAAAACGTAATAAAACATTAAACATTTAAAACGTTCCTATACAGGGGCTGCCTCCGGACAACTTCTAAAGGCTGTAAAGTTATTTATATTGGTTTATCTTCCACTGTAAACCAATGCATGCATCCCAGGACTTAGACCTTTGCTTATTCTGTGATATACAAAATGATCTAAGAGGCATCTTCATCCTTAATTGGTTATCTTAAAGTCTTCTATACCATTTCCCAGTTAAATGTTGATATAGAGCAGGCTTCCTCAAACTCAGCCATCCAGATGTTTTGAGACTTCAATTCCCACCATCCCTGACCACTGGTCCTGCTAGCTAGGGATCATGGGAGCTGTAGGCCAAAAACATCTGGAGGGCCCAGTTTGAGGAAGCCTGATATAGAGAATAAGGCCAAATAAACCATAAAACCCTACCACCTCCCCCCCCCCAAAAAATAATCACAAACGTGACAGGATCAAAAGGCAATATGACAACTTAGTAACCAAGGACACATTGAAATAACAACAACAACAACAACAACAACTTATTATTTATAACCCGCCCATCTGGCTGAGTTTCCCCAGCCAGGTGGCTTCTGTGGCGTTCGTACGGAGCCCCCGGTCGTCTCACGGACTATTGACCCGTACACCACTAATCCGCTGCCACCAACCAGGTCCTCCCTGGTAAAATCACTTCTGTCTCAGTCAGCTTTTCAATTAATAAAGAAGAGTGTATTTTATTTCAGACACAAACAAAACTTTTACAGCAATCCAAACGTTGTTGCTCTTTACTTTCTTAGTCTTATTTTCCTCTCTATCTCTTCTACCTCCCCACACTCAAGGACCCACTGCCCTAACTGTCTCTCTATTCCCAACTGCTTCTCCCAACCAGCCAACCCACTAAAACCAACCAACTACCCACCAACAACTCCCAATGAACTCCTCTCAGAACTAGTTTTATAGACCCACCGACTCCACCCACCTGGGTCCTGTCTGTGCAACCTATTTAACTATTTGCCCTCCAGCACTCTCTCATATATGTTAACGTCACAGCTCCCAACAGAATATTAAACAGAATAAAACACCAAACACTAAAAACTTCCCTAAACAAGGAAAAAGATAGTCTAAGCCTGTCTGTGGAAAGATGGCAAGAAATGTCTAGGATTTTATTCAGTCTATACCTGTCCAGTTCCAACTTCTCCACAGTAGACCACATTGGAACCCATACATGTAAGCAGCTCCTTTGCAGCATCAAACTCTTGCTCTACTCCTCCAACCATGAAGGTAAGGTTTCCTGCTCGGGCAGCTCCAACACCTAAAGTTCAAAACAGCAACACATAATGGAGTTGAGATTCTTTTCAGTTCACTCCATTCGCAGCTACTTAATGATGCAAGAACGTGAAGACACAGAAGTGATGCCGTGGAGTTCAATGCGACAGGTACAAAGGCACTGATTTGATTTATTGTATTTCTATGCCGCTTTTCATTCAAAGGAACCTCAAAGCCGCTTAAAAACCATTAAAAAAAATAGAATATCACAAATGCAGCATAAATTGTATAAAATAATTAGCAAACCAATAAAATAATTACAAGTTATTAAGAAAACAGCAGTTGAAAAATAAACTAAACATCACAATTGCAGCAAAAGTCATATTATAGGATTAACAAATCCATATGGCATTTATAATCTATAAAGCAATATTAAGAACATTAACAAAATGGCAACAAAAATAAGCTAAGCACTGCTAAGTTTATACACACACTCTCCAAGCCTCAGTGTCTCTATTCAGTTCATTAAAATACACATAAAGTACACATAACGCCCATTGTTAAGCCAGCTTGGCCAGATGTTGCATTGACTGGAGTCCTCAGGTAAAGGTAAAGGTAAAGGATCCCTGGATGGTTAAGTCCAGTCAAAGGCAACTATGGGGCTGTTGTGCTCAACTCCTTTTCAGGCCAAGGGAGCCGGCGTTTACTCAACAGTTTTCCGGATCATGTGACCAGCACGACTAAACCACTTCTGGCACAACGGAACACTGTGATGGAAACCAGAGCTCATGGAAACGCCATTTACCTTCCCACCGCAGCGGTGCCTATTTATCTACTTGCACTGGTGTGCTTTCAAACTGCTACGTTGGGGGGAGCTGGGACAGAAAAACAGGAGCTCACTCCGTTAAGGGGATTCAAACCGGTGACCTTCTGATCAGGAAGCCCAAGAGGCTCAGTGCCACCAGGGTCGTCAGGTAGAAGGCTCTTGGGCCTACCACCAATGGCACCACTGATGAGGAACTTGTCCATGCCACTCTCAATAAACAGGAGGTCCAGTTCCACTCGAGGAAGTCCAAGACAAGCCTGTCCCTCTGGAGTGGCAAGTTGCGACTACACTCAGTGTTGAGGCCAACTAGCAGGTCCAACATTGCCTCCACATTTGGGGGCCTCTCGCTGCACCACAGCCTACCACCAGCAGATGCTCCAGCTTCTTCAGCCACACCTTGGCATATTGATATATCCACACAGCCAATGTCAGCCTTTCCAAATTACTATTTGGAAGAGTTTCATCACACGTCTCTTTTTTTCTTTTTTCTTTGTCCTTGCTACTAATCCCCTGGCCTGATCTCCAGCAAATTTAAGTCTAGATTTGCTGACAAAAATACAGCACTGTCCATCACAGGTCAAGCTTTCTGATCAGGTTAACAGATTGCTAAATAGCTCCAGAAAATCATTGATAAGCGTAAACGGAATACCAACAATAATTTTCAACTGGTTAATCTTGGCCAGTCACGCTTTCTCTTGCCCAAATATTTGGGGAAAGTATAGTGACCTAGTTAGGGAAAGAAGATAAGCCCTGGTGTCTGCCTTTGGAAACCTGGCATATAGTCATGTTCCTCCATGGACTGTGGCAGTTTGGATTATTGCAAAGTACTTGATGTAGGACTCACTTGGAAGCACCAGCTGCTACAGAATGTTCAAGCCCAGCATATCATTCCTGTTTTGGCACTGCTGTACAGACTGCCTATTAGTGCTGAGGCCCTATTCTAAGGGCTTTTCCATTACCTTTCCATTCATTTTATTTCATTTCATAAAATTCATACACCACTTGATGGTAAAAAAATACCAACAATACCACGACCTCAAAGTGGTTTTAAAATCAACAAAAATACATAATAAACTGAGGTTCTGCACCCCTAACAAAAGACCTGCCCCATGGTGCTGGAGGAGACTCTTGAGAGTCCCATGGACTGCAAGAAGATCAAACCTATCCATTCTGAAGGAAATCAGCCCTGAGTGCTCACTGGAAGGACAGATCCTGAAGCTGAGGCTCCAATACTTTGGCCACCTCACGAGAAGAGAAGACACCCTGGAAAAGACCCTGATGTTGGGAAAGATGGAGGGCACAAGGAGAAGGGGATGACAGAGGACAAGATGGTTGGACAGTGTTCTCAAAGCTACTAACATGAGTCTGACCAAACTGTGGGAGGCAGTGGAAGACAGGAGTGCCTGGCGTGCTCTGGTCCCTGGGGTCACGAAGAGTCGGACATGACTAAACAACAACAAAACTGATTATTTAGAGAGACAGGAGAATTCTCCAAGGCTACTTCTCAAGAATTAGCCAGGGAATTTTCTCAGTTTGGGGGGGCAGGGGTGGGGGAATAAATTGGATCCAGACTAAGTTCATTGACGTTATTTCCTTTTAGGACGCAGTGGGCCAAGTTAGTCATGACTTAGTTTCTGTTGAAATGAGTGGGACTTAAGTTCAGCACAATTTGTCTGCCTCCAACCTAATAATAAGGGAATAAATTAAATAATTAAATCTAGAAAAGCTTAGAAAGATTTCCCAAGCTATTCTGAAGGTTCGGAAGAATTCTCCACCCCCTAATACTTTGCCATCGTCCTTTTAATTCAAAGAACATGGTGGTGGTGGCGGCAGCAGCAGCAAGTACAGTGCTGGGAAGAAGGAAGTAGGGAGGTTTCTCCCCTCCAACCTCCATCCTTCCA